>NW_020798122.1:0-113214 GCF_002237265.1 Aspergillus thermomutatus | reverse complement strand
GTTCCTGGATGGCTCAGTGGATAAGAGACTATTGATTCTTTTTTTTTTTTTTTTTTTTTTTTTTTTTTTTCTCACAGATTGCAGATCACCGGCCTGGCAGATGGGATCACTTTTCGTTAGGCCCAAGGTGATCTGAGTTTTTATTCCCCCACAGAAGCAAATGAGACTGTTTAGGAAGGACGATGGCCTTCCTCCCAAAGCAGCAGCATCGTTATCATCGCATGCGTCAAAACCACAAATCGTGAGGGGAGTACGACCTTCAATGTCGGAATCAATGACTACCCTGACCTAGCCAGAGGAATCCCTGAGATAACTGTGCAATCTTCAGCTCCTATGGCAATTCTCGTGGAGAGGTAAAGTCTGACGTGGATGCCAGTTCCACGGATCCCGGTGCCATGAATATGACTATTTCGGCATTTCATTTCTTCAGGTCAACAATATCGTTCATCATTCCCCATAAGAATCGCGTTGTTCGAAAATAAGAAGCATATCTACGAAGTAACAGAGTTACATTCCGACTGCTGTATGGATATCCCGGATCCTGGACGGGATTTCTACTCGCTTGTTGATCGTCCTTCCCGTGCAGCAATGGAACCAATATTTCCACTGCCACGAGGGTGCCTGGTCCTTAACTTCTTAGTCCCGATGAGAGGCGCGGTTCAAATTGTCATTCCAAATCAATTCACAATTCCCGGCTTCCATTTCTCCATGAATGTGATTATGTCACAGACCACACTGCTGAGTTGCCTTGGCCCTTGGGCCCACTCACCACGATGCATGCACTATGGAGGTTGAAATCTGTTCTGATCTAGTGATTTTATTGCCCTAAACTGATGCATTTACTTGAGTTTACTACAGAATATTGAACCACATTTGCGGTGTGGGTGCTTGTTCATGGCTAGTGGATCATCCTTGCAAATCACCAACAGCCACACAGATCAGAAAGAGATGATGCTGCAGTATCTAGTTGGTCCCTGAGGATCCATCCTGCACCCCTCATTCAGTGATACTGCCAGCCTGCTACACGGTTCACCAATATGAGATAGACTACATAAAACATGATGCATTGTCTTTTCCCCAGTTACCTCGTTCCTTCCCTTCCCAAGAATCCCCTCTTCCTCCAGCCTGTACACAGTATACGGCTGCTGTCTGTCCTGGAGTCATATCTCGTATCATTGAACTTCCTCTTCTTCGTCATTCCTTTTTTAAAGGCGCATCGGCTCGTCCCCCGAAGCAATTCTGCCTTGCTTGATAATCTTACATGTTCACATAACGCGACTTCAATATCCGTCCCGACTACGGTCGTCCATTCATTGAAATCGCAGACACAGATCGATCTTGACTCTACTGAAATTATCGTTCCTTACCAGTGTCCATACTCAATCCAAAATGGCGATCACTTCTCGAGGGAAGAGTATGATTGCCATTGTGTCGGTGCTCGTCGGCCTTTCGGTACTCGCCGTCATCCTACGTGTCGTTGCGAGGGTCAAACGAAGGGTCAAACTTGGTGTAGATGATTACTTATGCTTCTTGTCTGTTGGTATGCTGATTGCCATGGAGATTGAATTAATTCTCTGTAAGACTCATCTCGCCCAACGCTCGAGACCAGTGCTGACTACGTGTGACAGGGGTTGTCATTGGAGGCAATGGGCAGCATCAAGCAGATTTGGACATGGAAACGATGATGAACTTCGGCAAGGTTTGTAACAGAATTTACCTTATCACCTCCTATCCACCGGTCTTGCTGAGTCTTGCTATTTAGATCTTTCTGTCGAATCAGTTCACCTACTTCATACTATGTCCTGCTATCAAGATCTCCATCATCTGCTTCTATCGTCGGCTGTTCAACATAAAAAGTTTCCAACTCGTGACATTCGCTCTCAATGCCCTTATCGCCACCTGGGGAGCAGGTATTTTCCTTGCTTGTGCCCTACAGTGCCGTCCTCTCAGAGCGTACTGGGACAAAAGCATCGACGGTCACTGCTTTGATGGGAACAAGTTCTTCATCGTCAACCAGGCCTTCAACGTCGTCATGGATTTCGTCATTTTGGCCTTGCCCATCCCCATGATCTGGGGCCTACAAAGAGCATGGCAGGACAAGCTCGCCTTGAACGGCGTCTTCGCCCTCGGTGCCTTTGTCTGCTTCGCCAGTATCTACCGGATCGTCGTGCTCTTCTGGATCAAAACATATGATACGACCTATACCGTCTACCAGGCCACGCTTTGGACGCATATCGAGCCGTCCATCGGGCTTATCTGCTCTTGTCTCCCCGTCATCCGCGGGCTCTTTCCGAAGCTTAAGCTGTCCGGTAGCCGCAAGACTACGGCTCCTTACTACATCAACACCGACTTCAGTGGCTCTCATCTCGCCACTCTGTCCAGTCCGAAGTCCCCTGCGTCTGCCTACTTCAAGATGGAGGAGGGTCTCATTTCCCGAGCGACTACCGATACCGAGGTTCCGCCGGAGAATTACCTCAGCCCTAAGGACATTGCAGTTCGAACTGACATCAAGATCAGTCAAGACGCTGCGTCTCTCAGATCACAAACTTGATTACTTACTTGATGATTTTCCAAGTCAACATATACGCGGCAGAAGAGGGCAATTAGCTCCTTCCAAAAGACATTCGCGGAACAAGTCGTCCCGCCCTGTCCACGTCGACAACCCGAGAGAGTCCTCTCCAGTGTTTCGCCGGACTGTGACACCCAGAACTATGAAGACCACCTCATCCAGATGGCGAGGAGCCAAAGAACTTCTCCCCTACGCACCACAACTCCCGGTCTGGGCCCTCGATCCGTGAGGTCGTGTCGGTCTTGATTCGGTCGGAACCAAATACCACCCATGCTGATGGTTCATCTCCAGCCAATATGATCCTAATTACACCCAAATGGGAACACTCCTTTCAGTTGACGGTAATCTAGAAGTAGCATGTACACATCTATCTGTCATTCATTATCTCATCAAGATCGACTATCATCCACTTCTCCCTACTGTCCTCCATTATCATATGTCTTGCATATTCACTATCTACTCGATTTGAGCGGACCGATCACCTTCGTTTACCTAATTCTGATGCATAGCAAGCCTACAAGTGTCTAATGCATAATTTATCAAGACTAATAATCGGATTCACTGAATATCTTTCAATAGTAAGTGTAGATAATATTGCTCTGGTTCATTGTTCGTCAAGTTGCTCCCAGTTTCAACGCTCTATCGCACCATCTGTCCCACAGCAAACTCCTAAAATGAATTAGCCGCTCCTCGTCTACCAGGCTGAATGAGCACATACCGGAAATGCATCTGAAATACTTGCTGCAACCCGTTCCACATCCTCCGCGAGACCCTGCACCCCCGCATCCCACTGTCGGATATGTCGTCCCGTTGCAGTTGCCGACCCGCCCTCGCTCGAGTCAAAGCAGATCACACCGGCGATTTGGTCAATGCTACCGTTCAGTCGACCCTGCTCGACCATTCGAGCCGCGTAGGCCTCCGCCTTTTCGCCCGCCGTCATGTCTCCGCTCTCCTGAAGACCCAGGATCGCACCCAGTGCGTCCGTTGTGATGT
This sequence comes from Aspergillus thermomutatus, assembly GCF_002237265.1. Taxonomy (NCBI): domain Eukaryota; kingdom Fungi; phylum Ascomycota; class Eurotiomycetes; order Eurotiales; family Aspergillaceae; genus Aspergillus; species Aspergillus thermomutatus. The sequence goes on along the minus strand of NW_020798122.1, from coordinate 109,652 downwards.
TCTCGTAAAGCTTACTGGCGGCGACGAGATTGTGTTCGACGACAGCCTTGTCAAGCACTGTGGTCCCGTCCGCCGTCCGAGCCAATTGGTGAGGAGCTAGTCGTTCAGAGAAGGCAGCAATCTCGGCCGGATTCAGCAGCCTATCCAGGAACATCTTTTCAAGGATCCCGAACTCCTCAACGGAAGTCGCACGGTCGTCCTTGTACAGCGTAGCGAGGATACGAGAGCGTTGCGGGCCTGCCGGGGCAAGGACCGCACACCGGATCGCGGCAGCAAGCGCCTGTAGCCGATCGCTCTCGTCCACACCACCAGCCAAACTGACGTTGAAATATTCCTGGCTCGCATCCAGGAATCGCCGTCGCGCATCGAGGATCCGGGCCTGAGACAGCTTGAAATGGAGTTTCAGCTCGTGGTCCTCGATCTTGCTAGGCAGGTTCTTGATCCTGTTCAGGAACGCCTCTGCGTTGGTCGTATCGTCCTCCTCCAGGTATAGTCGTACAATCCGGATCCATAACCGCACCTTGGCAGCGTCCGAGACGAGTCTCTGCGAGCTGTCGATATGGATGCCCTGTAGTGCGCGTGCGGCTGCCGCGTAATCCTCCTGGGACTCGTATGCGTCTGAGAGAATCTCACGGATCTGGGAGTCTTGCTCCTCGACCGATGAAGAGCGAGATTGGAGCAGTGTTACTGCATGCTGGCCGACTTTGATCTGGGTTTCTGGTGTGAGTTTCTGAAGGACGGCGATGAAGGAATCGAGGAGCGGTCGGGCCGCTACGATGCTGATTTCTTCACTGAGTACCGAGTCAAGATAGTAAATTAGGTCTTGGCCAAGCTCGTGCTCGGACGATGTGGATGTGATCTCGGAGAGAAGGTTGTTGTACTGCTGGAGCTTGGTCTGTGGGTTGGTGGACGACTCGATCTCCGCGAGTGCGGAGGCGATTCTCTGAGATGCCATAAGGGAGTGTGTTCGTCGATGGAAGGAAGTGCAAGTCTAATCAGTCAATGAGCTGATTCAATAGCAATGGAGTATTCAATTAGTGAAGCAGATGCGAGAAGAAGAGCGCTTGCTGGGTTGAAAGTGACGCTTGGCCAAATAGTGGGCCTCGTAGTTGTTGGAGCTCCGCTTATCGATAAGGCTGGTGTGCTGGGGACATGCAACAATACAACATGAACCGTCACCTTGGGTAGATGGAAGAAATTGATGAACATACTATGACTCGATCTCAAGCAAGTTCCAGATCAAGATCTACTCTGCGATTTCACATCCTATGTCCCAGTTGCGAAAGACCGTGTCTGTATTCATACCCCTCTTCTAGCTTTCTACAGAATACTGTTAAAGATGTTTCTCTAATGAGTCGCAAAATGTCGGACTCAAGCCAGACTCAATCGTTCAGCTGGGCTGAAAACATGCTCTGGCACACTAGCATCCGCTAAGCCGACGTCTTCCCGCCTTGACTTGCTGCGTATATGAAGCTTTTGTTGACTCATTGATCTGCGAGATGGCAGCAGAGCCGCTCAGAGCCCGAGGCTATCACCGCGTCCACTGTAAATACCAGAAGCCGAAGCACACAAGTAAAAAAGTCCAGCAGATCCTCCAGAATCAACTTGTTTATCACTGGAGCGACAGTGTTCTCCTAACTGGAAAAATCTCGCGCCGTGACAGGGTAGCAACTAGTTCTTTGAAGCTGGCGTGACGGATCATGGGGGCCTTAAATTCTATTTGGGGCCATTGTTTCATCAAGAGTCACAAATGCGAGTTGTGAACAGACTGCTGCGGCACCTGAATGTGTCAGAACAAGTAGACAGGCATAGTTCATTGCTACTAGTATGACCTTGGTGGATGATAACACTGTTCAATCACTGGTGAGCTCATCCATTGTGCTGAGAGGGCTTTCATCAGCTAGCCATGATCAGCATGCACAGTAATATACAAAATCTGTGCTTCTGCAAAGGACATTCAAATGAAGCTAGATATAGGTGGTTAAACGCTGAAATGTTTATCGAGGGGACTGTTTTGTGTCTTTGTCTTCAAATAGTCACAACAGCGCCACCGCCTTTGTGGACCCGCTCTTCGGCAGCTTTCTTTGCTCTCAGCGGCTGCATGGCGACAAGCTTGAACATCACGTCACTTAAGACTTCGATACCCTATACAAACCTTGATACGTCCACTCGTTTCTCACAATACACAGGTCGCATGATTTGATATTGCTCGCTGGAGGATTTTGAGAGTCTCACGCCTTTGCTCGAGGAGGATTCGGCACAATGTTTGCCCAGGTCAAGCAGGACCCAGACGCCCCGACGCCTTACATCAAGCCGGACCCCGATAACAAAGACTCTATACTTGCTGATATCGACGAGGATATTTACGATGATGATGGGGATCTAGACTTTTCAAACGCTGGGCAGAATGTGTGGCTTTCGCGCATTCCGCGATCGCTCTGGGAGCATTGGGCGAGCCTCGATGACGATGAAGAGATACAGATTGGAACGATGAGAATAGAGGGCCAACCGAATGATATCAAACGGGTAAGCTCTGGGGATTTTGAACTTCATCTCAGTATCTTTTTGTTACCGGCTCGGTCGTAACAAGTGCTCTCTGTAGGTCAGTATTCGTCTCAACGAACGAGAAGACAATCGCGATATCCCCAAGGACTACATACTGCAGCGACAGACCATCAACACGGGGAACGTAACATCACATGCGACACAAAACACCTATCTATTTACGGAGAAAGACATACCTGGGCATGAGAATCGCATGGTAGTTTTCGGAGAAGCACGGTCGGCATTATACGAAGCCATGAAGCGCGATGCGAGGAAAAAGGAGCGCAGGAAGAAATGGGAGCCATATGTGCGGAGAACGGTGCCGAGTACGTTTATATTGCTCTTGGAAGTAGAAAACGCTCTACTGACACTGCAACAGAACAAACCGCCCTCGTGGGAGGCGTCAATGAAGAGTTTAATTGCCTTCCAGTCGAGAACGAGGAATTCCGACGGTTGTCAGAAAAGAAAGCTCTTGAAGCACTCAAGCCCAAACGCGAAACCGTCTTCATTGATAAGGTTCCAGGCAAGCTTCTCCAGGCGAGAAATGTGTTACCTGGAGACAAGGGCGCCTTTGTGGTATGCTTTGAATGGACTCAATTGACTTTCACGGCGGATATACTAATGCGGAATGCAGCAAGCAACAAGACCGGTCAAGGCAAAGGCCCAAGAGAACAAGACCACACGTATGCCGCAGAACGAACTACTGGATCTTATTTACCAGTGCTTCCGCGAATACAAATACTGGCCTTTCAAGACGCTTAAGGCAAGACTCCGACAGCCAGAGGCATATCTCAAGCAGACTCTGGAGATGGTTGCGCATCTGGTCAAGTCCGGCGATTTTGCCATGACCTGGGAACTCAAACCTGAGGCCATGGAAAGCAACTACGCAAATGCGATGTCCTACGGCAATGCCAAGGAGGAGCTTCCTCCTGGAACCGACTACAACTTTGATGACGGCTCCGAAGAAGAGGCCAATGCATCTGGCATGGTGTCAGATAACGACGAGATGAAATTTGAGGACATTGTCTAAGAAGTGGAGATAAATGTAGCATAAGCAAGGTCATGGCGTTCTTTTGGGGTTTCTGGGCACATGTAAAGGACGTTTGGAGTTATCTACTCTGGTATCACATAGCTAAGATTCACCGTCAGACTGGGTGGTGCATCCGTGAATAAATTACATCAATCTCATAGTGAGACTTACATGCATTGCTCTCTGCAAATTATCACTATTCTAAGCGATAGCTCATAGGAGACGTGAGGCCTTAAGCCACAAACCATCCCCCCTCAACAGTAGGGAGTATCTGCTCACGTGACAGTGATAACGCCACAAGTTGACCATCTCATGGACCTTCCTTCCCCAGAATGACACAAGAACACTTAACTGTTCCTGCAACTTCTCATCAGCTAGTAGAAAGACAGAGTCTTGAGCATATGTGCACAACTGACTTTGGCTCTTTCTGATACAGCTAGGCCAACATGACAGAAGATGAAGAGTTGATGGCTAAGATCAGCCAGCTTGCTGGTAAGCTTCCTCACTACTATCAGCTCATTTCCCCACCACCAGCTGATTCTCTCTAGGCCAGATCAACAGGCACAAAAACCAAACCCCTCAGGCACATGCACATCCTGATAGCGAGCTTCATGCTGCTCCGTTTGTGTCACGACACACTCGCGCGCGTGCGGGATGGGTGCCGTATCGCGGACGACCATATGGACGCGGACGTCCTGCAGCTCCCCATCGCCACCGTACTCTCGTCATCAATAACGCGAACTCAGGGAACTCTGCCAGTTCAACACCCGGGCCAACGAACGAGAATGTTGGCGAATCGCGATCGGCGACGCCGAACGGCTGGGTTGCGAAACGCGACCGTCATATGCAGCTGATCAACTCGGCTATTTACGATAAGGAAGCACAGGCCAGAGCGAAGGCGATGGAGCAAACGCGCAAGGCCAAAGCCGAGAAAAAGGCACGGATCGAGCAGGCCAAAGTTCTCCGTTACGCGCAGGGTTTTGGCAGACCTCACCCTGCTACTTCTCTCGCTCCTCAGGTTTCTGCCACCACCCAACCCCAGGGTGAATATCAGGTCTATCTGAATGATATTCCTTTCAAAATCGCAAAAGGCGGCAGTAAACTAGTTCGCGTATCCGGTGGGAATTCCTTCTGTGCTGCCGTGGCCACAAGAACTGGCTTACCTTTAGTAGATGACCCGAATACTGCCAACAACACACCAAAGAAAGTAACAGTTGCTGGTGTGACTTTTGTCCGGAGCAAGAACGGAAATCTTCATCGACTCGGAGCGGTGACCTCCAAAAGGTGATGTTTGCGATATCTTTTTAAGAGCGTTAAGAACTCACAGTGATCACAGAAAGCCGACAGCTGTCAAGAAGAGAAACGAGCTTTGCAAACGATTTACTTCGACGGGTACCAGCACTTCCCCAACCAGGCTTCCGCCCCTTCTTTCATTAATCTTCCGCAATCTTACCTTGTTCACTTGTTCACGTTCTATTTACTACTATTTGATCTGTCAGGGCTGATCTGATCTGTCTACATTTAGGCGCCTGTTACAAAGGACCCTCATGTCTCTTCATTCACGACCCGAATAAAGTCGCCATTTGCAAGGAATTTTTGCAGACTGGTAACTGCAACGCAGGTCAAAATTGCGATTTGTCCCATGAACCATCGCCCCACAGGTCCCCTGTTTGTGTGCATTTTCTGAGGAATCGGTGCTCGAATCCACAGTGTCGATATTCCCATGTGCGAGTGACACCTGGCGCACCCGTATGCAGAGATTTCGCAAATCTAGGATACTGTGACAAGGGCGCTGATTGTGAGGAACGACATGTTCACGAATGCCCAGATTACGCTGCCACCGGCGTCTGCAACAAGAAACGCTGTCATCTGCCCCATGTTGACCGAGCCGGGCAAATTCGAAAGAATTTTGCTAGTAAAGCAGATCCCATGGACGAGGAAGAGTCTGACGAGTCAAGCGAGGAAGAAGAGTGCGACGCAATCGACTCGGATGACGTTGACTCTGACGACCTCGAGGATGAGCCTGAATACGTTGAAGGAGCTGACAATGACGAGCATGAGCTCTTCCAGCAACATGACTTCATCCGCTTCTAAACTGTACATGCTAACCCACTCTCTTGCACATATGCGCAAGCTTCGTAAATGAGGACTTCGTTGATTCGCACTGAGCGACTCACAGTGGGAGTCAGTGATCCCCATCTTATCGATCAACGTAATTGATTGGACATCTGTGTTTCTCTCGTTATGGCCCATGAAGGGTCTTGTTCAGCGGGCGGAAGACGATACCCCTTAGTATGGCTTCATGGTTTTTCACAATTCAGGATGGCTTTGACGGGTGGCTTTTTGTTTGAGATTGCTTCTTAGTTTGGGCGGGAGGAAACTTGCGGTTTGATACATGGTTGCAGTAGATAGTCAACAATGGAATGATTGCTTGTTCTTGGCTATGGTGCTCTTGCTTCCGACATCTTCTCTCAAAAAAGTTTCATACGAACGATCAAAGCGAAGTCGAATACAAGGCCCTCATCTGAAGGGATCTCCACGACCTCCCTAGACTCTGGGGAAAGTGCTACTATCCGTTTTGCGTCCCCCAGACATTCCTTAAGGTGTGAGTCATAGGCTAATAGCAGCTGCAACGGAGTCAGGTACCCAACTCACCCGGGTGGGTAAGACCATATCATGGAAACAGAGCTGGAAGTATGGAACAAACGAGAGACCCAACCACAAGTTACTACGCTGCAGCCCCCACAGCCATCACAGATCCTCAATGCATAGGCCTACGTTTGTGCCTGAACTTCCGGTAGTCTAGCAGGCTAGCCGCCAACTCCATCCCTGAAGCTGAAACCTGACAGACTCTGAAGAAGACCCACTGAAGATACTGAGTAGTGCCTACCTAGTCCTTTGACAAATCACCGTCATATCGTCTTTTTACTTTTACTCTTACCTCGCGCAGACCGCCAATGGTCTCGTGCTGGCAAGCTGCACAGGCTTCCGCATGCCATGCCATGCCATTCTGGGACTAGATAGGGGTTGTTGTGAGGTCCTTGTATACCTGAGCATACAGGACTTACTGAGTAATGACGATTGATGGGTTTCTGGTTTGTGATCCGTCTCCCATGCTATCTAAGTAGTCTACATGTTGTTCTTGTGTTTAGTAGAGTGTTCTCCTGCTACACCGATCTTTCGGCGGGGACTGTAAGACGCGGGGGAGTTTGACTTGTAGAGCACTTTGGGTTTTGATGGAGGTTGGAATCGAGATGAGTGGCTGGATGTCATGGTCCGCGAAGATGAGTCGGGTCTGGGGATTGCGCGGCGCGTAGCTTCTATCTCGTCGCTGCGTTGACCGCTATAGATGGGGATTGTAAGCTGGGCTGATGTCGTTTGTCTATGGTAGAACGACCGAGAGTGGATTCTGATCGGTTGTGATGCTCTGAGCAGTGAGGAATCGAATGGAGTAGCTACCGGCCTTGAGGTTGTAAACTTGCATCACGCCTGACCTTTGAAGTTGAAGAATACGACACGACACTACCAAGGGTGCAATTTGGCGCATAGGCTGTCGTTCTCGGGTGATAACGAAGGATTGAGGATTTGATGGTAATGTTGGCACGTTTGAAGCCTTGGGGACTACTCTGCCAGGAAAGCTTATGATTACAGTATCATGCCCTTGCAGAGCACAACAATGGCAAATTGTGAGCATCATTGCGATGGGAGGTGTTCCTGAAGCCTGCAATAACCAGAATGCTCATAATCGCCAGGCCAATTCCAAGGCAACGGGGACTTAAGATACCGCAATAGGTATCATGTCTCCGACTCAAGCCAGGACATACCCCTGGCCGATACGGTGGTGAGGATCTGAAAGAAACTCAGTGGTCTTCATGTTTGTGGGCCAGATGATAAGCTCGAATATGTGCCTCATTGGATGCCATAGGATGTCTATGGATTTCATTTTCCATGGCGAGCGGTGCTGAAAAAGCACTTCGTTGAGTACGACAATAGAACAGATCGCAATGAGGGTTGTATCATCTTCTCGCCTCACTTGGCCATTCTGGAAAAGCGCAAACGCAAATTTAGCACTGTGCTTAGCAGGATCTAGCGAGATACGTCCTGCTTCTGTTGCCCTGACGTTCATGGTATGACTGTATGGTCAAGAAGCAGAAACAGGACTTCGCTGTCGGCGGTATATTCGGACATGCTCAGTATGATACTACTTTCGAACTACTAGCCTGAAAGAGAGAATCGCGTAAAATCAACTCACAGGCTACGTACTCCATAGCAATTTCGGGCTCTCCACCGAGTCTTCTTCTGCTCTACAATTGGGTCGATCCAGCATGTACACCGCCAGAAGGGCAACATCCGCAATCATCGTCGCCGACTGGCCGCAAAAAGGTCATATCCGGCGTTATTCCAATTTCCTGTCTGAGAAAGAAAGACGACGACTTTCTGAGAAAGAGAAAGACATTTGCACGTAAATTGTCCGGTGCTATAGGGTTTCACGTGTTCAGCGTTGATGGGTGGACAACCCGTTGGATTGATTCCGCCCGCTTTTCTTAAGTTCCCTGAACAGTTGATGAAGTCAATGTTTCAAGGTAGGATTTGGATCTGATTTGCTCGACTGTGTTTGGAGAGGGTAAGACACCTCGCTGTTATTCAACAAGTGTTCTGTTGTCTGCACAATGGCATTTGTCTCTCATTCGTAGCACGTGGAAGGTACTTCAGCCTTATTTCGGGGTCAATGTTCACAGAGGTGTTAATGACCTCTAGTATCGTTTCATCAAGGTGTCATTTCGCCAATTCAGTGCCAGCGACAGGAAAAGCGTGGCACTAACCAAGAATAGTTGACTTGCGTATCCATCTACTCCACGCTGTTGACAATGGGCATCACCTGGTCTTGATCATAGCTTCGAACATCATGTATGCTACCCGAAACAGCAGCTGGTCGTCGTGCTTCCTCATTCGGAAATGGAAAAGAACACGGTGCTTCGAGAAGAGTGAGTCATACTTGCTCTTCTGGGGCTGTGGAGTCCCTAATTCCGTTTCATCTCATTGCTATGGAGACGCATGATGCCATGCTATATGCCAATAGGCTGAAAGCCAGGCTGATGGAATAGGGTTGCTGGCAGGAACTGGGCCTCAACACCGCTACCCGTGCTCAATTCCTGGATGCCAGTGCTGAAGTGGATGTAGGTTGGTTCGTGTTCCTATCAAACGGTCCGTGAGAGGCGATCGTTTGGAGCGACTTGATTTTCAAGGCGTTTTGGCCAACTTCTTCCTAGGTCGATCTCATGGTATAGCATACCTAATTAGACGTTCTATCACAATGCCAGTCGAGGGCTTACGGATGCATGCACAGGACTTGTGTTCTTGAGAATGCTAAACTGCCGATAAAGAGCATCAGCAATTGTCATGACTAGGCAGTGGCACGAGCCATATCCCAGCGACAAATGTATTGCAGGTCCCGGGTACCGATCACCAGTTGCAGGCGGGATCTGCAAGACATACCGTAAGGGCATATTTGCGATCCATGACGGAGTAGAAATTGTCCTTATGAGAGAGTATCATGATATTATTACTAGGCTTGACATGAACAAGCTGATGGTTAGCTCTTTAGCACTCGTCTACAGTCAGGTTAGCCAAGTGGCTCGAGAGGACAGGCTCGGGAATACACTTCGACCCAAAACTCGCCTTATCTCTGCATGAGAACCAGATTGACGGAAGTTGACCTTGTGGTAGCTCAGAGAACTACCTGCTAATGGCATTGTGACTTAAATTCCCCGACTTTCGTGCAGTAAAGCAATGGTGCCTTATTTGAGTTAGCCCTCAGCTAGACAAAGTATGTTCAGTTCGGTGTCAGTCAGGCTCATTTTTGGACTAATGCTCATCCATGCTAATGGGGATTAGACAGAGTCAGGAAAGGAGTCAGCTGCTACGTGGAAAGAAACTCTGAAAGGTTGTTCGTGTAGACATTCGGCGGCTAGGCAAACTGATAAGAAATAAGGCAAGGAAAGTAATTATACAGAATCACAGATTATGAGCTTTACTATGCAAGATGCACAAGATCAGTACCTAGGAATGAGCATGATCATCCTCGTAAGAATGGCAAAGTCTGTGCTGCCCGTAGAGGATCGAATCCGATCTGTCTGTGCTTTCCTGCATCCGCTCTGCTTCCGCGGGCGGCCATCTTCCAGTGAAAGAAGCACGGGCAGAGCAGTGACAGACAGACAGAAGAGGACCATCATCTTGGACTAACCAGAAATGAATAAAAGGGCCTTTGAGTGGATCATGGAATGAAATTGGGATCAATGGAACTTACCTGCGGGCCGGCCCTACTTACTGTTCCAGAATTGGGAAGGTCATGTCAGTGTAGCGACTGACTATGGCACCAAGTATGTCTTCATGAGTGTACGGTGTGGAATTGCCTCCAATTCAACAATAACCACACCCGGATTGATTCCCGAAATGAAGTTGGTGAAGCGAGCAATGAGCTCGACGGATCAGACAGCTGAATGGGATCAACGAGGAACAGTGTTCCTCAAAGGGTACTTTTGACACGGACTTAACCTTCTACCCAAATCCCTGGGAAACAGGAACCGAGGGAGCTGCAAACAGGGTTAGAATTTTTAATATTCACTTCCTCAAGGTCCGTGAGGACGTCACACTGCTTGTCGAACGATTGGTCCTGCCGTTCTGAAATGAGGGAATCATGATACTGTCTTGTATGACATTCTGTTCATCTGATCAGTACCTTGTCCCAGGATTCTTTTCCTACTTTGGCAAAGATCCAAGTCTAGAACGGTACAGTAATTTATGAGCACTGGACCAGATTGATTGTGATTCATCGTCCAGCACTCCGTATACTTGATGCTTGGTCGATCATGGGAGCGGTGGACGATTCAAACAGTCGCTGGTTAGTAAATGATGAGCGCACAGACAATCAACTGTCTTTGGGCAGCATTCAAGATTCACAGCCGATGGGCCCAAGACGGCAATATCTTCTGTATTCGTTTGATGACTCGCGATGTGCCAATGAGTCTTGTTCAACTTGAGACAAAAGAACGACCATTTGGGGTGTTTTGATGAACCTATGAAAAGTTCACCATGGCAGACAGTCAGTCCATGAATCGTTCGAGAAACAGGAGACGAGAGTGGGGGGTGGAGATCATTGACTGTTTTCGCTATACACGGTAATGTCATATTGATAGGCTATCAATAAGCAAGAACTAAGGAGCATTGACCCCACTCAAAGGTAAACAGATTAATGTCATGACTGGTTCTGATGCGATACACAGTGAGTACATCCATGGAACCTGGGTACATGTCAAGAGCTTCCACTACCTTAGACTTATGAGATCCAGACAACATTCCAAGGCAAGATCCATCATGCCTTGTATTTTCTACTGCTGTGAAGTATGTGATCTGTATGTCGAATTGTAGAGGTAGATCATGTACGGAGTACTCAGACAGACATGTACTGCTTGGTCATGGTGGGGCGATCATCAGTATTGATACCCTACCATTTTCTTCTCAACGATGGTCCTAATGGAAGATACTAACTAGTATTATTACAATCTAGGTACAGTCCTTAGCTGAACGACCCTGCGAACCATAACGAACAGTCTATTATTATTACATTGACAACAGCCATGAATAAGTATCATTACCCATATTGTCTGATATCGGATAAACTGCGAGCAAAAAGCAAAAGCACGTTCTGAGAGACTAGAACAGATTGGGAATCCTCTATCTCAAGCTGGAATAGTCCCAAGGACCTGATTATTCATCCCATAGCGATCACGGGCTTTCCCCCTGCCATCTGCACGTCTGCCCAAATGTGCACGAAGCATCCAATGGCCGAAGCTCGTTAAACTCGGGAACGGTCAGAAATCGTTTTGCCTTGTCTTAGACTTTTCCCGCTGACCGCCGGATTCTCTGGTGCTTGGTTCCTATGGGATTATGTTCATAGGAAGAGGAAGCGTTCAGTAGGAGTTAGGATCTGTTGGAAAGAACTCCGTAGTCAGTCAGGTAGGAGTGGGATCTGTTCAGCAGTGGTTGAAGCACCCCCCCGTAACTCATATTATTCGATATTTGTTTTTTAGATTATTTTGCGTGCCTTTTGCTTGTCTGATTTTTATTGATTCTACTACTATTCTAGTCTTTATTTGGGTTGATTCGTGATAATCTGGTCCCAATCTACCATCACTATCGACGATTGTATCAGCTCAAGGACCAGGAAGATATATGGACTTCTCCCCTCCCTCATCACTTGCCCTTGTCCCATCATACAACAACAATTAGCCTCAAAGCCTCATCTCGAAAGAGGTTCTTCTTGTGATCACATTCCTCTTATTTTCATCATTCTTCTTCTTCCTCTTTACCTTCGCCTTCTCCTTTCTATACCCTTCAAACGATTATCCTTTACTTCCTTCTATACTTCCACCTTTCCAGATCATCACGACTTCTCCTCTTCGGTCCTCCGTACCTTCAACATCTTTACCTTCTTCTCCTTTCGTCATCGGTTACACTTGATCTTCTTGTCGACCTTTTGTTTCTTCTCTTCGTCCTCTCATCTACCACCAAAGCCCCGCACCTCGACTTGTTTTTATTTTCCGTACATCCAGTTTACACACCGCCTCTTGATTGCCCTCAATCTACGATTGCTACGACCTTTTGCATATACTTTCTTTTCGGAATTTGAGCATACGCACAGTATCTGCAGTCATGGCGAGATATTCTCAACCATCTTTTGACTTTTACCACCAATCTACATCAACTCTGGGGACGAAACCCTCATATCCGGAAGAGGACGAGATGAGCGTACTAGATGACAAGATCCTGGACTCTACTTCCCCCGAACTGTCTACCGTTCCCGACCACCGACGTTCTTCATATGATCATGCGCCAGACGCGTATTCGCATCGGGATTCAGTCTGGTCGGATTTTTCGCAACCAGTCCCCAGCGGCCAGTCACGCCACAATTCTCAAGTCGGCCATGGTCTTTATGATCCCAACCCCAATCCTTTCATGCGGGTCGATGGTGCTCACCCTGCCTCAGCCTATGGTCATCAGACATCCTGGTCCTTGTCCAGAGATTCCGGCTCATGTACCCCGACTGCCATGTACGAGCATTTCCACCCGGATCTGGAGAACAATTCCTCTGCGCCCTTCTCCGGCGGCGCCGTTGGGCCAGTGAGCGCCATCAACATTGCATCCATGACCTATCGACCAGGCATGGCTTTTGCGCCTCCGGGTGCAATTGCTATGTCCCCACAGTCCAGTCAGGGCTGGATGCCTGCATCGACGGATATGCCCGATGCTATCTCGCGCCCCACAAAGAGTCCGACCTATCGCAACAGCTCGCCGTTGAGTGTTCGGCGGGATGGCATTCGGAAGAAGAACGCCCGCTTCGAGATCCCTGCTGAGCGAACATTAAGCAATATCGACCAGCTGATCAGTCAATCGACGAACGAGGAAGAGATCAAGGAACTGAAGCAACAGAAGCGTCTGCTCCGAAACCGTCAAGCTGCGTAAGTACTCTCAAATACCTCATTGGACATATCTCCGTCCTGTTTTGTTTTGTTTCGTTCTGCTTACTCCGCATGGTATTCTAGACTGGATTCGCGTCAACGGAAAAAGCTCCACACTGAGAAACTTGAGGAGGAAAAGAAACATTTCACTCAGGTTATCAGTGACCTCGAAGAAGCGTTGCAAAACATGAAGTTGCGTGAGGCTGAGCTCCTCCGTGAAAAGAGCGAGTGGATGGCAGCCCAGCAGCAGATCAACCAGTACATTGAAGGCTTGCACATGGATAAGGATGAGATGATTCGCGTGCACACTCTGGAGACGGCTGAGCTTCGAAAGAAGAACAATATTCTCAAGGAGACTGTGGAGAAGCTTGAGAGGCAGATGAGATCATCGGCTTCCGCTAATCTCAACACCGACTTCTCGGACTTTGAGAATTTAACCATGGACAATACACCTTGGGAAGACTTTACCATGTCAAACGGTCTTCCTCTCGAGGCGGAGTCGACTCCTGTCACCTCCACAATGCAGTCATCAGCAATGGTGATGTCCACGAACGACAGGGCTACCGAAAAGAGTACCACTACCGGTGACTACCCTTTCAGCTGGAATGCCTTCTACATGTGCCTGCTCTTCGGCGCCTTCCTTGCTTCGAACGGCCCATCGCTCTCCGCTCGCTCTATTCCGCAATTGTCAGAAGAGTACCGCGCTGAGTCTGCCAACGTCCTGAAGGCTGTTCTCGCCGCCTCTCCGCCAGAGCTTACACAGGCGAACACTCAACAAGCGGTGGCCTCCTCGTCCGCTGCTCCAATGCCAACGACCATCAGCGGAGCAGAAATGGCCCAGATGACTACTGGTACTACTCACGGCTCCAACCTTGACGAGCTTCACAACACCCTCGCGATGCCTACCAAGGAACAGGAGCAACAGCAGGTCTTCTCCCTCAATGCCGAACAATACAATGCCTTGACCACATTCGACGAGACTCATGTCGACTACAAATCTCAGCCCTCTAATCTGCAGCAGGCTTTGGCCGCGATGCGGAACAATGTTGCCAAGCTGCCGAACAAGGCTACATCCGACGTGTACACCAGATCTTTGATGTGGGATCGAGTTCCCGAGAAGGTGATTCGCGATTTTCAACGCATGGTTCAGGAATATGGCGCTTCCCCCATCAAAGAGGAGCAGTCCGGCTTCGGTCAGACCTGAATAGTATAACCGACAGATTGTCCGTCACAGCGTACTTTTAGTCATCTCGTCTCATTTTTCATCGCCATTTTCAGCCAAAGTCACCTTACCCAGCTTGCCTGCCCTTCACCAAAGCAATTTGCTCAAACATTTCGTTCTACCGCTTCACTTCTCGCCTTTAACAACGATTTCCTTTTTCAGACAAACATCTTCCAGCGCCTTATGCTGTCGAGCTACGCGACTCTCCTTTGGCCAGATTTAGCCAGAATTTAGCCGTATGCATGCATAGACAGCACCATCAACTCTTCTTCTACTGGATATATTCCACAAATTAGCCACTATTCGACTTTTTCTGACGAATTAGCGATGTTTTCTTTATGGTTCGTGCTTTTTTTTTTTTTTTCGGTTTTGTCGGCGTACATCTGGTTCTCCTTTGTCATGCATCGGGCCTGGGAATGACTTTCTACGAACATTCAAGACACCTGCATCTGTACTTTTCTCTTTTTATCTGGTCCCTGTTACCCTCAGGGTTTGGCATGTTGGGTTTGGGTGGGCCTCATGGTTTTGCAAACAGACACATGGCACAACAGGACAGAGCGTGTTTGTCGAGCGATCGACAGGAATCTTCCATTCTTATTTTGTATTCGGGCTTGCGTTTCTACGTTCTTCATTTTATGGGGGTTCTATTGCATATGTTTGTGGATATGACTGAGCGAGGGCGGCCATCCTGTTACGACTGTTATGATACGACGTATATGACTGAAGCGTGTGTTGCTCTTTGTTGTCATCTTGATGTTACTGTTTACCTGGTTTTGATTTGGACAGCCGGGCTGCCATCGACGGTGGTCATTTGAGCGTTTTCTCTGCCTTTCTGCTGCAGGCACCTTTCCTACTTGAAGTGGCCTGATTTTCTTCTCTCATATACTCCCATGACCCGGTCATTCCACCTGGTCCTGATATTGTACACGGCAGGATTGCATGATCGATGTTCATGCACTTCTTGTCTCTTGGGCTCGTCCTTCGTGCCTGACCACTCTTTCTGACGAATTTACTTTGTTGAACGTGAAATTATCCGATATCATGTTACTGTATATAATAACGTTCCGGGCAGATGCCCTCGAATCTTTGTCATGAAACGACTTGACGATACGAATGGTTGACATACGCTACATCCTGATCGTAGG
This sequence comes from Aspergillus thermomutatus, assembly GCF_002237265.1. Taxonomy (NCBI): domain Eukaryota; kingdom Fungi; phylum Ascomycota; class Eurotiomycetes; order Eurotiales; family Aspergillaceae; genus Aspergillus; species Aspergillus thermomutatus. The sequence goes on along the minus strand of NW_020798122.1, from coordinate 94,193 downwards.
CTCTATTCACGTAGTATTACTGCAACACTGTTGCATATCGTCCCTCTGTCGTTGTAGTCTTGTCAGCTCGAGATCTGGGCAGCAGCGCCCCGATCCTCGGCTACTGCTCCTCTCTACACAAATTAAAAATAGCGAGTCAGGCAGGCTACCACATAAACCTACAATACGAGAGAGTCGAGAGACCTTACATCAACTTACCAGTAGTCTAGATACCTAGCTCGTACCCAGAAAGCCAATCTCCGTGGCTTGCTTCCAATCAAAGCCACCAGAGCCGTGGCTGATGTGAATACTAGGGACGGAGTACGGAGTACAGAGTAGTGTACGGTCGTGAAAACAAAGTACATGTGCAGCGATCGGGCTGCAGTGCAAAGATGAGGCTGCATTGGGTCATAAACGCATCGTCCATTAGAGGGTCATGAATCATGCTTATTCATATTACCAAGTATGCAATAATAATGCGGGTATGCGGGTTATGGGTCTCGTCAGGCAGCCGGCAGCCGGCAGCCCTATACATGGATACCAACATGACACTGAAGTAAACAATCCCAAGAGACGGGGCGAGACCCCGACGAACAAAGATGAGCGAGCATCTTAGGATTTTCTTCCGGCCAAAGCCTGGAAGGGGGTATCATTTGGCGGCTGTCGGGTTCGTCCGTGTCAAGCACTAACGAGCCGTGCTCACTGTGCAGGTCTGCTTTATTTGGGGCTGTATTTCTCTTTCCATATCCTGTCATGAGAAGCATGTGGGTGTCAGCCTGATGATCGATGGGGTCTAGATGGTTGATGGGAGTTGGTGTGGGCGACGTTGTGGTTGGCTGCGACTGTGACGGCGGCTCGCATGGCGCAGCTTGCCAAAGGCACCACGAGAGCCTATCGCTCCAGCCGTACCCCCGACCTCTCGGACATCATGACCATGAGTGATAATGAGAAGTCGCAGGTTGTTGGCTGAAGACGATGACCACATCACACTGGATGAAAGCGATCAATGGAAAAGTAGGTAGCGGGAGTGAGGTGAGGAGCCAAATGCCAGAAAAGGGGGGTTTAGAGATAATTGGCAATAGGAAATAACACGTACCAGGAGTTTCCTACTATTTTGTTCCCTTTTTCTTCGGCCAGTCGATAATATTTGGCAGCCTTGAACTAAGCGTTGAAAGATCGCGAGTCAGCAGAGCCTTGACGAGAGACCAAAAGTACATCAACTCGGGTGAGAATTTCAAGCTTCAGAAAAAAGCATCAATGCCCGAAGAGGACAACAAAACTAAGCTAGAGTTTCAAGGCTCAAACCACAGAGCTCTCTCCAGACGAGCAGTCGGCGGTCCAATAATGGCGTACCTTGTCCTTTTTACCTCCAAAGCCTTCAAGATAGCACCATGCGACTTCGTTCATCGCATCTGTATCACCCAGATTGGCTGCTGTCTCAAAATACTGTCGGGCAGCTACCGGGTCTTTTTTGACGCCCCAGCCATTACGATAGCAATTTCCCAGTTCGAAAATGGCCAGTACAAGCTCTCCTTTGGCAGCGCCTCCCTTCTTCATACCTGCCTGGAGCGCCTGAGACTCTATTGATGCGGAATTCGCTGCTGCGGCTGAGAGATAGGTCACGGCCTTGTCGGGATCTTGAGGGCATCCCCAACCATGCCTGGGGAGCGACTCAAAGTTAGACACTCTTAGGGTTCAAGTAGTCCTTTGTAACTTTCCATGCTAAGGAATGAATCGAGAAAGCGCTATGGGCAAGACGGGTGGGTAGTCAGGTTCGTACCTCAGCGCAAGTCCGTAGAGCACTTGACTCAATGCGTTGTTGGCACCATTCGGATCTGCCAGTTGACGGAACATATCTGTGGACCTTTCAAGCTCTGTATGGCGAGAATCATTAGTATGGATCCAAGCGATGGGCTAGAACCAGGAACTCGCCGCCAGTCTCGTGAAGACGAATCGCCTCTTGAATGTTGACCTAAGCCCATCATTAGATACTTGCCGATGCACTAAAAACTAAAATGGGCTTCAAAAAAGCACAGCAACTTACATCGCCTTCTGGATCATTGATCCGACTATGACTAGAACTTCTTGACCGCGCTTTTTCCGCGGTATTTGTCCCAAGGATATTCGACGAAGGACGAAGTGATAGTGCGGGCGATCCAGAAAGCGGGCTTTGTTGCGCCAGAATCGTCGCGCGCTTCTCCCATTGTGCTTCCCTGTCTTGCTCGTCGAATTTATCGTCCGAAATTTGCGGAAGATCCGACGGGATATTGACTGAGCTAGAGCTAGTACTCCGCGAGCCCCGATCGCGATGCAGCAATTGTGATAGCCGGTGTTCACCACGCGGTCGAGTCGGCGAAGCTGGCTCTGAAGAATCAGACGGGGACCTTGAGCGGCTGAATATGTTCAATGATCTTCGATGCGTCGAGGAAGATGGTCGCGATGGATTTAGGAGATCCGATTGATTGTGGTCGCGGCGGTGGTCACTGACGTCACCGTCATAGCTCGGCGGGTTGATAACCTCATGGGACAGTGTATCGGATCGAACGAATTTAATCTCGGGAACAGGACTTGAGGGTACGTCCGGCGGATACTGACTTCCTGAGTCGTTGATCCTGTCTTTCTTGTGAAGGATATCGCGCAGAGGCATCTTGCGGTGGGCTTATCGCGGAGAGGTCTTTTGCGGGGTGGATACCTGGCAATTTACCGAGGGGTCGTTTGTGCGTCTGTCTGACGAAGAAACGAGACGTGCGTATGGAAATAGGGTATATTGGGATTATCGAGCTTCATATATCCTCAATGAGAAATATATTCCAGCCTTGCGTTCTGTAAGCGGCACGGGGCTGGGATGTGGCTGTGTTAAGGCTGTCCTTTGTTTTCTTAATATCATCACGGATCCCTTGGGATAAATTATTCTGGTGTGCCTGATTCGTTTCCATGGTTGGCAGTGTCGGTTGTCTTGGCTCCTGGACCACTGTTTGGCTTCATTATTCACGGCATTATATTATGTTTTATGTTCTTTGCATTGAGATCGTTTCTCAATTGCAACAGGTCGAATTTATGGCTGGACTGTTTCTATTGTGTCAATAGTGATTCTCCATTAGTCAGACCTTCTTATCAAAAGTTGAAGTGCCTACGCGGAAGCAGAACAAGGGACGAAACATACTGATGATTGGAAAGTTTCTTGCAAGAGGAAGCGCATAAATATCATTGTAAGCGATATGGACTACAGAAGATTGCACTGTGCAGATGACCAGCCTACTGGGAGATAGTACGTCTTAAGGTAGTACATAGAGGAGACACAGGGCAGCTATCTGGGAGACCCAGGGATTTGGGTAGCATGGACTACACATTAGGGGTTTCATTGTCTGAATGTTGGATGCACCGGGTGATCAGTAATCAGACAGAAATAGAGAGGCTTTTGGATAGCCGGGGCCGCGCGCAGATAGGGCAAAAATTGGTATTGATATGTCTAATCGAGCACAAAAGTAAAATGGTCAATGATTTTATACATGATGCTAATAACGAGGCTATTCATGTAGAGTCCATTTACTGGGCCTTGGCAGACATGATGCCTAATTTACATGGTAAGCTTGCGATGGACCAGATAGTTTCGGGGCGAGTGAGACTTACGCTCGACATCAGCAACGCTCTGTTGAAGAATCTGCTGGAGGACCTTTGGGTTCTCAAGCTCCTTCTGGATCTTGCCGATGACGGACTCGGCAAGCTCACGCTGCTGGCGCTGCTTGACCTGGCTCTCGTAGCGAACCCACGAGTCAAGGACGGACTTGGCCTCAGCGGCCAAAGCGGTGCGCTGCTCGAGCTCATAAGCCTGAGCCTCAAGTTGGGCGGTTTCCTTCAACAATGTATCAGCACAATTCAGGCTAGATATCAATTCGTAGGACCGAATTTACCCGGGAAACAGCGAAGAGCTGCTTGGTGATATCAACAACGCTGGACAGCTCCTTGACATTGTCCATACGGGCCTTGACAGCGTTGGTGTGGTCGGCACGGGCAGCATTCAGGATGTCCTTGTGCTTCTGGACCTGACCCTGAGCCCACTCACTGTAGACAGGACCACCGTACTTGGCAACGGCGGTGAAGACACTGAGCAGACAGAAGGCGGCAACGGTTTCCTCGTTCATAACATAGAGCTCGTTGCTGATGGCGGCGACGGAAAGACCGGCGGCGGCGGACAGGATGGCAGTCTTAGACACGAGGGAGTTGCCGGGAAGGGAGTCGATGATCGACTGAGCCTTCTTCTTGGGGTCCTCGGCAGGGACGTTGGAGGCCGAACGAGACGCAGTCAGGTTGGCAGCGACGCTGCGCACGGGAAGGGTCGGCCGGAGCCGGGTAGCACCTAGCTGGGGTTAGCGACTGTGATGAGGTGTTTCATAGCCTTGTAAAAAATCGTGTGCGGCATACCAATGGCGCTCTTAGCCAGACGCGAAGCCATTGTGACGATGAGAAGTCCTTGAAAGATGTGATGGATGAACGGAACTGACGAGAATGAGGTCGGAATGGCGCTTTGGGCGGTGCGGAAGACGCTAGCCACATTGGGCTTGGCGCAGCTGACGGAAAAACTGGTAGCCGAGGAATTATCAAAAAATTAACTGTACAAGGAAGAAGAGGATTGATTGCAGAAGCACGATTCGAACTCGAATACTAATATTCAGATTTGTGCGGACAAAATGCCGGCACATACGAATGAAGCTTCAAGCTCGAAGAAGCGAAAGAATGCCAAAGAAAGCGGAGTTCCCTCGTCCAAGCGCCGTGCAGTCGCTGAGACTCAAAGCGATGGAGAGATGGCCAAGATCCAAGAGCTGGAAGACCAGATCTCTGAGTCGCGAAAGTACTACAACAACATTGCAACACTGATCTCGATGCTCAATGCGGATGGAAATGAGGGAAAGCCGAATTTGGCCGTGGCAGTGTCACTCTGTCGAGTCTTCAGCAGATTGATTGCCGTGGGGAATCTGACCGAGACCAGTCGCGCAGCAGAGAACGAGAAGATCATCGTTGCTTGGTTGAAGGAACGTTGTCGGGAATACCAGAAGACATTGGTCTCAATCCTTCGTGAAGCAGATCCTTCCTCTCAGGTTTGTTATCCAGGCTTCTCCTACACTCGGTTGGCATTTTCTGATAGTGTGGTAGATTACTGCCTTGACTCTATGCATGCGCATTATCAACGAACGTGCGACACATCTACCGGGCGATGATACTCAGGTGTGGCTTTCTGGTCTCTTCAAGAACGTATTCGAGGCAGTTGTCGAAGCCAAGAACGGACAGGCATTGAGGTTGGAGTTTCTGGATAAGTTTGCGAAGGCATACGAGGATGTGAGATACTACACCTTCGTGCAAGTCTCGTACGTCCCCTATTCCTCTTTCCCGGGAAATTTAATCTTATGCTAACCTTGGACATCAGTGACTACGCAGAGACAAGAAGAAGCTCGGAAGTCCTCGATATCCTGATCTCGATGCTATCGGAATGCTACAATGTCCCTGGCCCTGAACACAAGTTTGAAAATTTCTACACCAAATCCAGCAGGCAAAACAAGAAGCTCCTCTCAGTGAACTCGCACAAGAAACGAGCACAGGATGCCTGGCTGGCTATACTTCAGAACAACCTCTCCCACCCCCAACGCAAGACCCTGCTGCGCAACATGGTCCACACCATAGAGCCGTGGTTCAACCGCCCCGAGCTGCTCATGGACTTCCTGACAGATTCATACAACGTCGGCGGCGCGACATCCCTCCTTGCCCTCTCAGGCCTCTTCCACCTGATCCAGGAGAAGAACCTGGACTATCCCCAATTCTACCACAAACTATATTCCCTCCTCGACGCCGATCTCCTGCACTCGAAACACCGCTCTCGGTTCTTCCGGCTGATGAACACCTTCCTCTCCTCCACCCACCTCCCCGCTACGCTTATCGCCAGCTTTATCAAGCGTCTCTCTCGTCTCGCGCTGAATGCACCCCCCACCGCTATCGTGGTAATCGTTCCCTTCATATACAATCTACTCAAGAATCACCCGACGTGCACCTTCATGCTCCACCGCGTCGTCCGCGACGAGCAAACCAAGGCCGCGCTCGAAGCCGAGGGCATGGATGACCCGTTCGATGTAAACGAGGCAGACCCGACCTGCACAAATGCCATTGAAAGCAGTCTATGGGAAATCGAGACGCTCCAGACCCATTACCACCCCAACGTCGCTGCGATTGCCCGGATTATCTCGGAGCAATTTACAAAACAGGCGTACAATCTTGAAGATTTCCTGGACTACACCTACCAAGGCATGCTGCAGGCAGAGCTCGGTACGGAAGACAAGCCGTTTAAGAGAATCCCAGTCGTGGAATATCATATCCCCAAGCGAATATTCACGGACAGATTGCTCGAGGAAGACGGAGGCCAGGACACAGCGCCTGGTAGCTTCATGAGAGGCTTATGGAATTTCGCATGACGGGTCAAAATCGCGAAATCTGCATGGCTATGCAGGTAATTTGCTTCCTACAGCGTATATCATTTGGTGTTATTAAATCCGTTCGATTGTCTATAGACGTCTATGCTAAGAAGCTTTTCGAAAAGCAATCTATCCTATCTAATGGTTCTCATTACTCCTTGCTTGACTTGGCAGGAGGTCGTACGAAAATCCCGAGTTATACTTCAACTATACCAAATCATCAGCCAAAAGTGTGATCTCCTTTGAACAAGACCATGCCAATCTCTCACCAACCATAAGTCGAATAAGCCTCTGTCGCTCCCCAGCCTGAAAAGTTGTCGTCCTGATTCATCAATCCTTCGGCATAATGGTAGTACGAATTACCGGAGTGGGTTTCCAAAGGCATGAAGGCCCCGAGCGCTGCAGACTGTTGCAACTCTTGCAATCGGCGGTAGTGATATGGTCCAACTGTTCCATACAATGGATGTGGAGGGTCTTCGAGGTCGTCCCCGCACATCATCTCATTTGCCTCCGCAACAGGGTCTCCGGGATGATAGTCACAAAAGACGTCCAGGGCAAACACTCCACGTTTTAGATCTTCGAAAAGCGTGTTGGTGACTCTGACGGGTATCGCTTCTATTTTGGCACGCATTTTCTCCGTGATGCTTTGGGCTTTTTGACGCCTCCGTCTTTGACGCACACTCACTTCCTCCTCCATTCGTTCGAGCAAATACAGAATCTCCTTCTCAGAGGAAGCTACGGCGACCGCGCGTTCCATTCTCGACGTAAGTTGTTGAAGCTCTTGAGAGACAGCGCGAAAGAGCGCATCGATCTTATTCAAAGCTCTCGCGACGTGAGAACAAAGACTTCGAGCGAGCGTTCTCTCATACACCCGCGCCCAAAATGTCATCCAATAGGCAAATCCAGTCCGTGACTTGCGCAGGCGTGTCAACTCGAGGGTTATGATGACATTGCGACACAAAGCGAGGGTGTGCAAAGCCCCATCGCGCGTCTCTTCCAATGTGACCAGACGTTGAGAGAGGGCCGATTGGGGCCTCTCTGGACCGAACTCCTGGCTTTCATCCGGTCTTTCTAAAGAGCGATAGAATCGCTGTGACCCATCGATACTCTGTGATGCTGCAGCAAATGATGCCGGCTCGGATTCTTGGCAAGTCTGCAGATCTTGATCACCGTATCTGAGGCCGACGATTAGATCACTTTGCAGATCAGTTTGCGACATTCCAGTGCCGGAAGCTGTGTCATGCGACAGAGGTTTGGGGGCTAAAAGGAGCTGGAATATAATCCGATGCTAAAGATGCGAAAATGAGGGCGAAAAACGAAGATCCGTTCAACGAGTGTGTCTCTAAACGAATGACTGTGGCAAAGTATGCCAGGAACAAGATGGAAAGTACGATATTGGAGAAAAATGTCTGAACGAGCGTATATGGGCGAACAAGGGTAAGGTAGTTGATGAAGCAATGTTCCATCATGAGGAACGAAGATCTACCTGTGACATCCTGGCTGCCTAGGTGGGATGGAGTATGAATCTCAAGTGTGGAAGGAACATGGAAGGGTTTCTGTTGATGCAGGTGGAGTTCAAGCAATTGCAACTGGGATGGAGGACAGATCGATGCATCCGGGCCTTCTTGCATTACAGTAGGCGATAAAGTTGCAACATTACCTATCCAGCCAGGCGGGTCCCTCGGGTTGTATTAACTTCCTTACTATGGGGTTGTCTTGTCAGGACATTGATATTGTTTCCGGTTTCGGTAACCATCGAGCAAGTCACCGTTGCCATTGTCATAGTACGGCATGGTAAAAATCGATCATATTTTTAGAAACAAGATAGGGGATTTTGAGAGCAGGTATGCGCTCCGTCGAGAAGAGTGCATCACTGGCAATTGAGTCTGTCCCAGCACCTGGTGACCTGAGATTAGGTGGTAGAAGGAGAACGGGGGTGGAGGCGGGCGTTGGTACAAACCATATCATCTTTTGCAAGGAGAACAAGCAGTGACTGGTAGATTCAAGCTTTGACAGTGGCTGTTAATGCCTGCAATTAGCTTGATTTCCCCTGAGCTCTATCTAGCCTCTAAGCCTCCAATGCAGGGTCACCGACCCCTTGCAGGGAAACACAACTAACTCGAGAATGTCAATCCCAATCAACGAAAGGGGCAAACAACACAATATTTCAGATATTTATTCAAGGGATTGTTTATTCATCATTAGAGTACACAATTGATCGCTGGATGCAGGATCGCAGGAGCCGGAAGCTGGTATTTGACCTCTTTTCCAAGTCTTTTTAGCGAAGCTGCTCTTTTACTGGCTTGAGCCAGTGAGAGATAATCAAGCTAGATAAAATTGGTCAACAGAGATCCTCCCTCGTTGCCGATGACCATGTCGCAGACAAGATTCTCTTTGCAAGCAGAGTGTGTTGTGGCTTCTAAGACATCTAAGACCCGATAGGGGGAAGAGGTTGAGATAATCGTATAGGAATGCCTAGGGCCAGCACCCGTCATCTCAGCCACGTACGGAGACTACCTGAAGGTATCTTAAGGTCAGACCCTTTGGGCCTTGCCCAAGGCCCCAGCATGCTCTTTGATCATCGTCTCGAGTAATGCACATTCAAATTTCATTCCGCAAGTTTAGTTGAGTGTGCGTTGTTGATGCACATTCCTCAGAGCAAGACCTAAGTTATACTCGCCTCTTTGTTGATTGGAATGCGTTCAGAATGCAAGACGCGTCTGTGACGATCTCTCTTGTTATTTTTCCATAAATGGAGTGATTCAGCTGCTCGCAATGATCGCGTGTTCATCACTTCGAACATTCAGTCGTTCTTTCCGCGGGATTCATAGTTCGCACGTCCTTGCTACTCCGTTCATCAGGGAGATATCATCGCCCGTATCAGGAAGGAGTTATTGGACTTGAAGTCCGTGTACTCAACGACTCCAAAGGGCTCCAGTCAATCGTGCCTGCTGCTGGTCTCTCAGGTGGCGCCAGTATATCATCTACAGTCCGCCACGCTGCTGTTCTCGAACACCAGTTCCATCTCCGAAACTCAGGATTTCACGTACATTTGCATCTTTATTTCCAGCAGACTTACTTCAACTATTCAGCTGCGCTCTTGCTTTGACGTTGGTTCATCTCCTGACCATACACGATCAATCACTGGCGTCTAATTCTGATAGTGTTGCAAATCACGATGTATTGGTCGAAGTCCCTTCTAGCAACATGGGTCTGCCTGGCCCAGCTGAGCGCCGCTCAGATGTTGGCCTTCACAGCATGGCCAACCCACATCTCCCAGGGCCAGCCAGCTACGGTGACTTGGTTGGGAGCTCCTGATGTAGTGCGTAAACGCGAATGCCTTTCCCTTCCGTCAGATGATCATCCCTTACTCATAGCTGTGCTTAGCCTGTCACCATTTATCTGCGTAAAGGTGATGCGAACAACCTCGAGCACGTCCAAGTCTTGACTACCGATGCGAAAGGCGGATCCTTCACTTTTGTTCCCGACGATTCCTTGCCCGATGGTTCAGACTATGCCTTGCAAATCCAGCAAGGCGCCGAGGAGAATTATTCTGGACTAATGACACTTGGGAACCCTGGCAGCAAGCCACCAAGTCCTCCGAAGCCTCCATCGCCCACAGAAGACAGTAAGCCGCAGAACGTTTCCAAGACCTCCCCTCAAGACGATACCTCAACCCACAACGGCACCTCACCTCACGACGCGTGGGAAACGGAGGTCGCGAAGGGTAACAATGCCCAATTCGCCAGTGTGGAAGATATGTCCAAGGGATCTAACTCAAACTTCACTCACGGCAAAAGCGCAATGCCGGCTAAGTTAGAAACCAGCGGTGCTTCTATTGAAAACTTGTACCTTGGCTGGGTCCTGGCGACAGCAGGTGTCTTGTTCTATGTCGCCGAATAAAGTAGATTCGGGTGACCAAATTCGTCAGCCACACATCCTGTCATCATTTGCCAATGATTGAACACATTGTCTTCAGAATAATGCCTCTGCTCTGGTTCGTTGTACATAGTCCCCATTGCATTCAAAAAGTTCTGTATGCTGGGATATCGGAGAGCGTGATTTCTTCAAGAAATCAAGCCATGATTGTTATTGGATTCTGTTGTACCCTTCAGGGCAGCTCAAGCACTGAACAATTGTTGGATTGATCCATCAAGCCTCATTCACAATATACACATCACTGCTTTGATTGAAAAGATGAAATTAGGCATGATATTATTAAGATCGATTATGAGCACAAAGCACTTCAATTTCATGTTTCACAATTGATAATGTGGGCTGTTTGACAGGAAGCTGTTAGTGTCCGCTGTTAGCGGCTGGCTCTCCTCCATGGATGTGCTTTTCCTGACTGGTTCCCATTGCTCATTCGTACCTGACCAGATATAAAACCTCATCATTCATCACTGCTGTTTCTTGACAGTAGTGCCTTCATCTATATATTCCTCTGAAACTTATATTTCGACCTGTATACACTTCATTTACACTCATTAAGCTGTATTCCAATTTTGCGCTTTAATTACTCTCTACTGTGCGCAGTTTGTGACAGTAAGTTGATAACTCTCAGTTGCTAGTTTTGAACTATTCCAGCCTACTCTCTATCTATTTGCACTACAACTATGTTATGTGTCTCGGCGATGACAAAGCATAGAACTCATCAAGTCAATAGTTCAGCTGCAGCTCTTTTGCATCCCAGCCTTGATCTCCACGAGGGTATGTCCCCTCTTCGTCTTTTAATGTTTGTTCCAGTCGTCTCCAGCTCCTCAATTCCCATGCATTCCGAGGCTTCGAGATCGCCCACTTGCACCTCCTTCACTTCGCACCTTCCTTGGGTATCGGGGATAGCCTCGGTGTTGCAGGCGATTGCCATCAACGTCGCCTATCTGTTTCCCTGGTGCTACTGCTGAAGGTCCGGTCGCTACTGCTTCGAGCTTGCCATTCCTGGATAACGCTTAGCCTGCATTCCAATCCCCGCGCCCCCCCCTACAATGGCCCGCCTTGTGCGGCCAAAGAAGAATGCTGCAAGGGCAGAAAGTGACGATGCTGACCCGGTGACGCTTGTGTCACCTACGTTAGATTCTCCGAGACCCCCTCGTGTCAGCCTACCTCATGTGGAAACCCAGTTGAATATGCATCAGTACAATGGTTTGTTCGATGTCAGCTCATCTGAATGCCAAAAGACAACTACAGCTGTAGAAACTTCTCCGGGTAGGTCGTTTCATCTCATATCAATGTGGTGATAATCGAAACTAGTTGCTCGCTTCGAATGTTGGATGCTGATTTGACTTTGCACATGTTGTTAGATTCCACATCCACGTCCCCACGTACTTCCAATCCTACGAACGGCGATGTTTCTACCGCCGAATGGTCCTCGGCTGTTGGCCATGCGGCCACGGGCAAATCGGGCCGTGTCATACATAATCTTCAAGAAGAAATCGCACGTTTGACTCGCGAATGCAGTGTATATCGTTCACGGGCGGAAGAAACTCAGCGGATGAACGATGCTTTTAAGATGCAGGTACAGAACATGACCGAACGCCTTCGGAATCTTGAGCAGGCCAACGAAACGAATCTACATTCGATCTCGCGCAAGGACAAGAAAATTGAGGAGTTACGGGCCGAAATACAGAGCGAGAAAGAAAGACGACGCCGAGCCGAGGGAGAGACCGATAAGTTCCAGCAATTGATGAATGAAGCTCGTGATGAATTCAATCGAAAATGCGCGGAGCTACAGGAGATTGCAAATCACGCCCGAACACAGTACGATGTGCTTGCGAAAGCTGGACAACGTGAACGCGCAGATCAGCAGAGGAAACTCAAAGCGATCCGGGATGATTTCCTCACTTTGAAAGCGGAGCATGAAAAAAGAGACGTACAGCTAGATCGCCTGGACGCGGTCATGGCGCAGAAAAATCGTGAGATCGAGATTGGTAGAGAAAGATTCGATCAGCTCTTCGAGGACTACGAAGCATACAAAAAGGCTCACGACGAGGAGGTGCGGGCCTTGATCGAGAGGAGCTATCAAGGCGCAGCCAACATAGATAGTGCTCTCGCCTCACTCAAGGAGACTGAAGGGAAAATGAAATGGGCTATCCAAGTCAAGAACGAGATTAAAGACGCCCGATGAGCCAACAATCCATTTTACGTATAATCAACCCTGCATAAGAGGCACCAAGCAAGCAACAGATGCGCCTTCGAGGGATACAGCTTGTCGGCAGAAATCCTCCTCGATTCCGGACTCAGCGAATTTGAGGTCGGTCCTCTAACTTAGTCCGTGCTGTGCCATTCACCTACCAATATTCTTTCTCATCTACGATTCACGACCATAGCAGGCTCATTCGACCGCAATGTCGCTCGTTGATGTTAGGAGGGTATGTCGGGACTGTTCTTTATTGCTCGCAGTGAGCCCTTTGTGCTCGTTTGACTTGGTGTCCCAGTTGCTTAATGCTTCCTGGAGTTTGGGAGTGCTTGATACCCTAGGACATACACTTTTTCCTCTGCTTGGCGGTCTCTGATTTGTTTGCAAATAGACCATAATAAATACAGGTACCAGAAAAATGCATAGAATAGTCGGCCAAATGTCCCTTGAAGAATGTGATTCAAAGGGGACTTCTTCAACTTCTTTTTCTGGGTCGAGCCTAAGGAGGTACTTATGATTCACTGTATTTATAGGAAATCAATCACTAATCTTACTATATCATAGCAACCCTTTCACTTCCTTCTTATCCTTTATGATGTGTCAATGAGAAGTGAATAGGGAGAATGTCCATACCTTCACTCTTTTCTGCATCTATCCGCCTGCCGATGAGCTATACATTCACTTACTAGCTGCATCTACCCTATGATTGGCTGTATTTAACAAATTAACCACCTTACAGAAAACCCATTGTCATTCATCTCTTTTTCTTTCTTGTTGGCTTGTGATTCTGATTACTCTGAGGAGAAGTTGTCCCTCTCCTTCGGTCTTCGTACAGTGTTGCGTTCGTCTTCCTCCTTCTTCTTTAGGGAAATCAGGAGCACCATCTCTCTACAAGCTTCGCAATATCTCTCGATTGACCATCACTCTTCATTGCTGGATTCTTTTTCATCTTCTCCATTCCATATCTGATCTTAAAATAAACAACCAAGGAATTGCTGGCGAGCTGCTGCTCTCTTCGAAAGACTGCTGACCAGGCTCGTTCTTCGACCACGTTTCTTGTTCTGTCTAAGATCAATCTCAGCTAGTGCAGGCACAGCTGTTTCGCGCGTGTTGACGCAATGGCCACAAAGCAAAGACTGACGCTCGCCTCCATGTGGGCTTTCGAAGACATAGGGGTGAGCTGACGATTGTAATGACAGGTTGCGGATGACTCCTTTGCTGACCAGAGTATGAACAGGTTAAGGAGATAGAGGAAGAGATCAAGTGTGTATCGACCATAGCACGCATGCTTGTCTTTCAACTGACGCGGCAAAACCAGGAACACAATCCTTCAGGTGGATTCGCTCGAATATTTTAAGACAGACGATGTTGGTTCTCATATCCTTTCACGTCATTGTACCTAACTAGAATTTCAATAGGTACTTGTGACCAAAGGCAATGTCGAGAGCTTTGTCTCAAAGATCGCATCTGCATTTGCCGGCTTCATCGAAGAGCAGAAAGACAAAGATCTCCTAGACGTGAGGCATTTCTTTTTTCTTAAAGGATGTGGAAAGGTCAAGTAGCGGTTTATGCTGATTATGGTTTTGATGCAGATGCCACGAGTGCGCCAACTGGATGTCCCTGCAGTGCTTTCTGATGAGGGGGTTCCCGCCATGATCACACCTGAGAAGCATCAAGGGCCGAGTCTGTTGGCGCTGGACGATGATTCCGACGAAGATATCGTTCCTTACTCGAGAAATCATGGTACCAAGTTCTGGAAATCTCCTAACGGGGGGTTGGGCTGCTTTTCCAGCGACTTTCATGACGTCCTAGCTGGTGTTGCCACTGCCACAGGCACCGAAATCGCAATAGTGGATGAACTACAAGGCATACGGGTTTCCGGGACCACCGAGGATGTGGACGATGCTCTGACGAAGCTCACTCAAATTGAGAAGCCCTTGGTCAGTAGGCTTGCTGCTCAAACCCCATATTTATCACCCTTCATTGACGACTGACGAGCTCTTGCTAGTTATTCCTTCTCGCTCCCAACGTCACAAACATCATGATAGTCCCACACAAGGACGATAGCCGCTTCCGCATCCAGCACTACAACAGCGTGAATCCTGATGCTCCCCGTCGTGTCCTTGAGGATCCAAAAATGTGTTCTACCATTGATTTTGGTCGAATGTGCGTCACCGTGAGTCTGTCCTTCGACAACGATTCTCAAGTGTGGACTATACCCGACAATCGTCTCAATCCTCCACGCATCAGCGAGGAAACTGGACCATCTCGCATCTGGAATGATTTTACCTTCCAGGAAATTGGAAAGGCGGACGAGTTCGTTGGCATCGACTCAATCATCGAGAATGACCCGGCAAATCCTCAGACCTTGATCTCTGGCATTGCACCTCCGCATCCTTTCCTCACTGCAGACAAGGCCAAGCAAGTTAACCAGTGGGTTGTGGAGAGGGCTGAGATGCAGCCAACCGAGCATGGACCCGAGCCCGAGCTTGAGCTTGAGTCTGATTTCGAGCCTCAGCCCGAACGTGAGCGCCGCGACGTTCCCCAGCCTAACCCCAAGCGCGAGACAACAATTGCCACTGAAAGCAAAAGACCTCCTGGAGTGAAGACGCGAAAGGCCACAACAACGACCAAGGTTGCAGCGCCATCCGAGCATCTTCAAGCAAATGAAGCCAAGCCGGTGGCCATCGATCTCACGCAGACTACTGCCACCCCACGTAAGCGTTGGACTATGCTGTATAGTTCCGGCGCGGAGGATGCAACTCCAGATGACAGTGACGCGCTTAACTCTGGAAGATCGAATTTGAACGATATGCTCGAGCTTTCTGGCGATTTGCTGGTACACGCGAAGCCTCAAACTCCAGAGAACAAAGTACGCCTTCCGGACAATTTCGACGCTGGCAAGTATGGTCTGAATCAGTCTCTTCGCCAAACTCCTAAAGAAAAGAAGAATAGTCCAACCTTCAAGAGAATTATGCCTGTCAAGTCCAAGAGGAAGCCAAGCGACCCTAACGAGCTTATTGACGTCTTTGGGCCCGCGAATAATGCTGCCGTTGGCACTCCATCTCGAATCTCGTTCAATCAGCCTCCGTTAATTCCTGGCAGCTCGGTCCATGCGTATACCTCGAACAACCGAAATCTGTGTTTGCAGGAGATGTCTGATGCGAATTCTAAAAACATCAAGTTTGGACTTCCGAGCTGCAGGATCGACGTTCATAGCATTCCTTCTGGATCTGGCAGCACCGAATCCATTTTCGGCCGTGGAGCAATGGGTGATGGAAATCTCCAGGAGCAGGAAAACAGACTGTCATTTCTGAAAAAATTCCTTCAAGATCGGACAGACGAGGTCCCTTATCCCGGCGGTCATGGTCAGGCCCGTACGTCCAGGCGCGAATTCAACAAGCTGCTGGTGAAAGAGAGCCTGGCAAAGCTTGAAACTGCCCATCGAGACCACGATAAACAAGTGTCTGATGAAATAAGTACCAGAGAGTTCCATCATACCATGGGTCACAAGACGGCAAAGCCAACAAATAAAGCAAAGAGCAAAGCTGAGGTTAAAGCGAAAAGACAAGCCACGCTTGAGGATGCTTGGGGGCTCTTCAAAAAGCCAGTCAAGAAACCTTCGGCAGATGCGCAGACTTTGACATTTATGCCGAAGAGTACGAATAAAAGCGAAACAGAAACCCTCAATGTGATTGAGAGCGGAAAGAACGGGATTGCTATAGAGTCAGCAGGAAATAGCATGACTCAAGATGTCCAGAATCTATTTGAAGCCTTGAAGCCAACATTGGAAGCTGCTGAATACTTTCAAGGATCACTGAACTTGGAAGTTCAGCTCGGGCTGATATTGATACCGCTTCTGCCAAAGACTTGCAGTGAAGGCTCGACACTCTCTTTGACCGAATGGACGAAGATCTTCCAGTCACAAACTGGCATTCCCTCTCCGACAACCAAGTTTATCAGCCGACTTACGACCTCTGGAACTGATGCTGATCATCTGGTTGATCTGAAGACATCTGCATCAGAAGGGAAAAGGCGCATTTTTGAGCAGGACTACAGTGAATACAATGTGTACTACGAGTTCCACTGTCGCACTGGAACCGGTCATCTGCTCATCATATCGGTGGATGAGCAAGGGAAATTCACCATCAAAAAGCCCTCCGCTGCGCTTGGTGCTGTCAATTTGCACTTCCCATGTCAAGTCTGGGATGCAAGTGTCGTTCTCAGTGGTACCCCAAACGACGCAGCCGTTGACCGAGAGTTCGAAGAAGCAGCCAAGTACCTCATTGAGCACCTGTGGGTTCAACCAGATACCTCACTGGTTCAAATCTTCACGCGGCTACCTCCAGGCGACAAGATTACCGTTGAGAAAGTCTATATGAAACGTTGGACGCGCCATCGCTTCATCCGCCCTCCAAACATCATTATTACCGGCGAGGTGGCCAGTCATATCAGGAGCAATAGTGCTATGACAGCTGAGACTGACTTGAATAGCGATGCCACTAGTAAGAGCCAGGCATCCGTGGGCAACGAAGCAGAGGGTATGGAGAATCAAGATATCTTTCTTCAAGTCATGGAAGTTCAAGATCTATGTATTGGATCCAGTTCGTCCGACGTTCAGGCGGTTACAGCCTGCTGTGCATCGCTGCCTGAAATGGCAGGAAACGGCCGCCAATGGTATGAAGCGTCTCTTGTAAGCTCGGCTATTGAAGCCATTCTGAGAGCGAATGCGAACGTTGAAATTGGAGAACGGACTGACGAATGGCGGAGCTCTGACCTGCTGGGAAGAGATGCCACACTTCTTCATGGGAATGCGGATGAGTCCTATAGTCCGAATACGATGCTCAGCCCTGTCGCCAAGGCCATTGGCATTGCTGGTCTCGGAGATCTTCTGCGGTTGACAAAAACTGTTGTCGAGAAAATGGACGGTATCGGATTCTGGAACCACGGTCTGATCCATGATACAGTACAGACGCCGTCGGTCGCCGGCTCTGATGGCACACTTCTTGGCCTTCCTGTCGCATTGTCGACAGACCAGACTGTTCAACTTGAACCAAGAAGCTTGGAATTCGATGATCTTGAAAGCGTCAAGGACTTTGGAAGCGTCATGGTCACTGCAATGACCAAGAAGTCTTCCGCGGCGTCTTCTGTGAAAGACAAGGAGCAGCTCGAGATCGACTATTGGTAATTGCTGGTGCCGGTACCTCTCTGAAGCCGATCGTTGTTGTTCCCGCTCATTCTACAAGATAGCAATAATGGAAAGAATGGGGGCCGGTGGGAATGGGGAAGACTACTGGCAAGATATCTAGATAAGGGACACTGACCGTAACCAGAAGACGAAACAGCAGTGTGAGAGACGAAGGAAGTTAAAATAAACCACAGATAGAGCGCTTAGCAATATTCTTTCTTCTACAACAGAACGCGATGCAATTCCTTTTAGAAAAAGTCCAGCGTCCTCCTCCCTCTGATCAAATTCTAAATATTTTTTGATCAAACCAATGTAACTTATAGAATGCTTAATTGTGGAGCATCCAATAGTCTATATCTTTGCGAGATGAATCTACCACCAAATACCATGCATACCACATAAAAACGGCACTGTCGTGCTGACAACGGGCATCAGAACACAATCTCTCAGTCCTCCTCATCAGGAGCATCATCAACGTTCCGAAGCCACGCCCCCCGAGCGTCAACTGCAGCTTTCCGCACATCCCGTTTTGGATCGTCTAAAATCATACGCAGAGAACGCACTACTTGATTCTTCACTGGTAGAAGCGGGGAGAGTTTACCGGCTTTCGCAACAGCTGGGGCGTCTGTCTTCGGTGTCTGAGCCAACAAGTTCAGACATCTAAGTGCTTCGACACGCAGTCTCGGCCCGTTCACAGCGCCGGCAACGGCAGCCTGCTGGTCCAACCCAGTAGGTGTGGGCTTGTATGCGGCTGTCTTCAGAAGCCGGGTGACCAAGCTTTGGACATGGCCGCATTCCTCAATAACGCTGACGCCATTTTCACGGATGATTACGGCGAGTGTCTCGAGTGTTGCGGCTCGGACGGCCTGTGAGTCTGCGGTTTGCAGGTCCAAGCTCTGCAGGAGAAGAGGAAGCAGCGTCGGGAGCTCCGGCATTACCAATGAAGGCGAAATGGTGGAGAGTATTCCTGATAAGGCGGTGAGATGTGCTGGCTTTATATGTGCGGGCGTGGACGAGTCATCGCCTGCGACGTTGACCTCGCGGATGCGGTTTGAGATGAGGGGGGTCAATGTCGTGAAGACACGCTGTTTTGCTAGGAGTCTGATGTTTGCACCATTGTCGGCTGAAAGGACGTCATCGTCCTTGAGGAGGATGGCGAAGCCGCGAGCAGCAGTGGTACTTGTCATCTCATCCGGTGACGAAAGTACTGACAAAAGAGAGGTCAGTATTTGGGTGGTCGTTGGCGCAAGGCGTAGGATGAGAGCCTTCGAGAGCCAAAATATTGTCTTGATCGTTCCCGGGCTCAACTTTTTCTCCTTGGCAGCAGCAGAGAACAGGTTGCTCAATATTCCCGTAGCGATGTTAAGTCCGGATTTTGGAAGGAATTTATTGACAAGCAAGGCAGAATGACGAAGAAAAGCGAGATGGGTTGGTGGCTCGCTCTCTGTCAAGGATCGATCCACAAGGTCCGAAAGAAGAGATGACAAGTCGGGGCTGGTATACGGGAGGTGTGCACAGTCTGCTGAGAGCCCTGCAAGGAGATATGTTGAGACAATCATCGTACGCTGTTGATCTTCGCTTGCTGCTTGCGAAAATGGTACCGGTGTAAAGTCGCTCGAGCTGGCAAACAGAGTGTAAATGTTCTGCGCAACCTCATCTTGTTTTTGCTTCGATAGACACCTGACAATGAGATTGCAAAGCCTTCCAAGAATATCAATGACAACTGCGTCATTCAAGATTCGGTTCTTAGATCTTCCTGTGGCCGAGTCTGCAACGCCACGGCAGAGTCCTATTACGATCTTGTCATAGTAGAGTTCCAGGTTTGGGTCTTTATCCAAATGTCTCTGTTTCATCACATAGAGAATGGTCATGAGAATTGCGCGGGGATATGCTATGGACCCAGCGAGTTCCTTTTGAAGCAATACGGTCAGTTTGCTGAGTAGACGTCGCACTAATGTCTCGAAAATATCCTTTTCGACACTGATCTGCGCGAGGTTCTCAAGCGTCGTTATATAGTCGGCGTTTGACCCTTCGTCAGTGTCGGGCAGAGTTGCCACGAAAGCAGGGAATGTGATATCCATGATCAATCGTGGCTTGTGCTTTGATATTTCAGCCAAAGCTGCGATTGCTTTTTTCTTCAAGTCACCCCGGCCCACAGATTCCTCTTTTAACAGAATTTCATCCAAGTATTGCACAAACAAGCCGATCTCGTTGTCTTGGAAGTAATTTCTCAGGATGGACAGACGCAGGAACCCTTCAAGAGCGGTTACTCGGAAGGAAACTTCTTCCTTCGCTGCTCCCATCAGTGCTTGACCAAAGACATCCAAGAACTGATCTTTGAATTCGACCAGAGCGTTTTCGGTCGCGGGTTCAGGCTCATGAGAGTTCCATTCCCCAAAAACTTTGATGGCTGAATCGAAAAGAACCCCAAGGGTTTCCAGTAGCGCTCTCTGTTTGGCAATCCCATCGGCCTCCTGATAAACCGTCAACAGGGGCGCGACAACAGTCTGCACAATCATTGTGAACGAGGCTATAGAAGCAGATGATGTTGAATTCAGGATCTGTTGCGCAGGCTTCGCCTGCTTTTGCTGGGGTTCTCGCAGTTGCTCATTACATTCTTTCGTGATTGGCCGCAAGAACTGTGCAAGCGGTAACTGTTCGGATATTGCTGCAATACCCTCGGATAACCGTTTAGCAACGCTGTTCAGAGCCCGAAGTGAAAGTTCCGAGAGGAATTCCTCTTGTGCATTAAGAATCTCGAACTTCAATACGTCCCATATTTGAATGGAATATTTGGACACAGTATCCGGGTCGTACGATCTAATGCACGCAATTAATGCGTTAAGAGCATCTTTCTAGGGGCTTGTTAGTCTCATTCTAGATAGAGAGGGCTTATAAAGTTGTGGAAAATTTTACCTTGACGTTTGGTGAAGTGGAATCCAATTTATCAAGAAGGGCGGGAATAGCATAGGGAGCGAAAAGACTAGTTGAGGAAATGCAGTCCTGTAGGCGATCCTTCAGGTCTTGAGCGGTGATCCCGTATGGATCGTTTGGAGGAGGTCTGAAGGTAATCGGGAAGTAATTATAAACGGATTCAAAAAGAGTCTTCGGACGTTAGCTGTTGAACTGGGAATTGGCAGAGACGAATAGTGTACCTCCGCGTGGTTTGAGATATCCCATTCGATCATGACCACTTTCAGGATGGAGAAGACAAGCATGAGATTCCGGGGATCTTTCTCTCCCGTCATGAGATCAACGATTCCGACGAGAGATGTATCCCCCATCTTGTGAAGAGCTAGTATAACTCAGTATGGGCAATATCACTGAAGTTCAAGTGCTGTAGTGCGTACCGGTCCGATGATTCGACATCAATTCATTCAATAGTTGATATACCTGAAACCTTTGCGATTGTGACCGAGACTGTAAGTCCTGTAGGCGCTCGAAGATACTAAATAATAGTCAGTTAATTCCGAGTCTGCGACTGTTCGAAACATTGCATTGAGAAGAACTAAAAGCCCGGTCGACGTATGGTCTATAGGTCAAGGCTCCGTGAAGCACTTACGCCTGTGCTACTTCCTCGGCTAATGCATGGTTGAAGCGATCCAATTTTTGTAGTGTATCCAGTCCAGCGACAGCCCCTCCATCTTCAATGCGGTCACAGAAGAATGTTGTGAGTACCTGGATCTGTTGTCTTGATAGATACTTCGGAGGAAGTGCTCTGATCACGGCGGTGAGGTAGGAGACAGCTTTGCCGCGCAAAATAGGATCTTCATCGTTGATATATTCACCGAGTGACTGTACAACTTCAATGAGTGTTGTGCTTTTGTTCTCCACATCTAAGAGCATCAATTAGTATCCAAGTATCTTGATCTCAGGCCGCGGGAAAACAGCACCTTGAGCAACCCGCTCAGCAATTTGCTTAGCCTCCACTTTATCGTGGTCGACGACCAACATGAATGTCTGCAGAGCCGACATTGTGTCAATCAATTGGCATCCGAAACCAAAATGAGGGGCAGACAAGGTCCCCTCCTCCGCAATCGGGACATGACGCTTTTTGTGGTTGACACCAACTGACTGCCCTTATCGATAGAATCACGTGCATTGAGCTCCACATCACGTGTGCATTGAAGGAACCTAAGGTGTCGCCATGTTGCGTCATGGGCCACTGACTTTGTGCTCGCTGGCATGCTATGTCCAATCCCTCGTGCTACGTCTAAGCCGAGACACCATTTCTCGTCAAGATGCGGCGCACACTCTTAGTGTTATCTGTCATTGTATTTTGCTTCATTGGCTCTGTAATTGCAAATCTGAGTCTTCCTCTGAGGTTCAGTCTGCGCAAACGTCTCCCACGTTCACTTGTTGATGTTCCTCACTTACGACACGAACAACGCCTGCAGGACAATACTGAACTAAGAAAGTGGCTTTCCAGCCAACAGCCGATAATGGATAAGATATCTTCTTCCCCTTCGCGAGGGGACGACAGTGAGAAGCCTGTTGTTTCTGATGTTCTTCCCAAGAACCGTGCCATAAATATATTTGCTTCTCTCACCCGGCAGTTTGAGCCTATTGAATCGCGCCTTAACGATTCATCCAAAAATATTACTGTCCTAGCTCCTCGCAATAGTGCTATCCAGGACTTGCCACGCAAGCCCTGGGAGAATCCGGAGGACTACGAGAAGTTTGGTGGGGTGAGCGCATATGAAGGACAGGAAGGGGAGGATAGAGCGAAGCGGAATCTACAACGTTTCGTGGAGGCTCATATCATTCCAACAAGTCCATGGAGGGAAGGTGAAGAGGCGGAGACACTTGGAGGGGAAAAACTGAAGTGGATCAAAAATGGTGATAAGATATATGTGTGTATTTCTTCACCCATGAGCTATCCTGCATGTCTTCTGACGCTGCTTAGATTCAACCGGGTAATGTTGAGGTTGACAATATCGCCGAAAAAGTAACAAACGGTGAGCTTTGGATTTTAAACGGGGTCATCAACTACCGTTGAAATCCTCTCTTTGCGAAGTAATGCACCCTTCGAGCATCTACCACGCGAAACCCTCGATGTATAGCTGGAGGGATGGATGAATTATGCATTGAACGACTCTTTATATACCATAATCTACGTTCACATCTTTCTGCGCAAAAGGCTTGTCATGTCCAACAGCTCCCTGAAGTACTATTTTTTTCATTGTCTGTTATGAATGATTGCCAGGAAATGAGATAGTCAACACAACGACAGTTTATTATTTGAACAAGTTAAAGACACTTTCTGTTTGACTTTCCTCTATATGAATATAAAACAGTATAAGGGATAATTGTCTCCGCGCACCCAACACCAATCAGCGAATTTCCTTTGAAGCATAGTTATGTAGAACTCTCTCCTCGATACCGTCCAGAATGCTAAAGAACTCGGTGACTTCCAAGTTCTCTGCTTCACTCTGGTACAATTTGTCTGGATCCTGGCCAGGTTGGAACGGATTGACTGCTGCGCCAGGGTTCACAGTTGCCATTTGTTGAGCCATGTGGTTGGCAGCTGCACCATCAAGAGAGTCAGTATATGTTTATTTGAGGGAAAGTAACAGGAAGTATGGTAATGTCATAAAGGCAAGATAAAGCAGGCCCAAAGGACGTCACTCACCGTTATCGCTGCCGAGGATGAAGCCAAAGACTGACTGAAGGCCAAACAGATTCAAAAAGTACCACGAAAGACTAGACACCCATCTGACATCCAGGTCACGGGTCATGACACCAGATTGGAGCATTGATTTGAATCGGATCGTGAGGGGGAAGGGCAGTTTCACTGTGCCGACTCTGTTAGCGCACAGGCGAGCTCAACTCTGTTGTAGAAGGCAACATACGAATAACAAAACCGGAAAAGAACGCATTGATCCAGCTCATGATCAAGGTCTGTGGGATCATCATCATCATATTTCCTTTCATCATCCCCATCATGGCCTCCATGCCCGCAGGATCAGTCATCGGATTCGCAGGTGGCTGACCGCGGCTGGAAGGGTCTTTAAGGAAGGCACCGCTTTTGTATGCAGAGATCAAATAGTTCTTTCGCATCTCGAATCCTTCCCGCGATAGCACTGCGGGAGCATTGTTACGCAGGTTGACTCCTCGCAGAAGTGAAAGGCGCTCTTTAGATTCGGCAAGTGTCGCCGGAGGTTTCGGGGGGCTGTTCATCAGAACTGTCGCATAATGGCGAAGAATACCTGTCAATATCTTCGCAAAGCATCAGTATTAACCAGTGTGACAAGAACTATGTAGTCGACGAGACTTACCATGACGATGGTGATGGGGAACAGGATCCAATAGCTTTGACAATGTACGTCAGTCCTTCGTCCACGACATATCAACCGGGATAACACTCACAACAGAGCCGGATCCCGTAGGATGGTCTGCTCAACCCCTTGTAAAGCCATTGTGCACCAGAGACGCTGTCAAGCAGACGTTTGGCCACTGAGTTCAGAGTGAATGGAGGATGTTGAGAAAGTCGCCTGTGATGATGCGGCAGTCCCCGCGAGGTCAGACAAAGCGGGTTTACTAGCGCTGGCCAGCATGCCGCTTTAGCTCAGCTCTCCGTGGAAGGGCCAGCTCGCCGTAACTCCTCACTGCCAAATAAACATCACTGCTTGACTTCTCACGCCTGAAAATATAAACCATCTGAACTGCCCTGTGGCTTCTAGCAGTGCTCCTTCATATTCCAAATAGATTTCCATCGAAATCTATAGCTCACAATGGCAACCTCGGCACCGAAGGTGCCTGTTTACTCTGTTAATGGTTAGTCCTGTATACTCCAAAACAGCTCCACCGAGCTTTATTTTGGTTCTTCATACAGGAAATGTTATGCGAAACTGTCGGTATCTGTCACTGACGACCACATTTAGATCTGAAATCTACCACAGATGATGCTCTTGTCCCGTACTTGTGTACCCTTCCTCAACCGTATACCTTCAGTCAAGACCACTCGAAATCCAATGTCCGATTCCTCCTTGGCTACAGCGCAGTCGCCATCGCTGCGTTCACTTTCTACGCTGATCGCAAACTTGGATGGGAAGCAACTACCTCCCCGTGGGTGATAGCAGCAGTGTCTTCATACTTTATCCTGAACACCGTCCTCACATACTGGATATGGGCTGTGGAAGCCGGCGAGGTTTTTCGAGGCAAGCGAAAGTCGGGTGAAACGGTATAGTCTACTGCGCCTTTTTTCTGCGATCACAAATCAAGCTCACTGTTTCTCTAACTAGATCTCGATTCGGTCTTCTGTGAAGAAACACGCCCCTCTTTACAAGCTCCGTGTCCAGTACACATCGCCCTCCAACAAGATTCTCCAAGAAAAGGAGATCGAAGCACCATTTATGAATTGGTTTACCGCGGACGGGACTTTCCACCCTGAACTCCTGCGACGCTGGCTTGCTACCGAGATTGAGGTGCTACGACTTGCGGCTAAAGAAACAGAGAGGAAAACCGGCGGGCTTGGAAGTGTTGTAGGAGTGCAGGATACTAATAACAAGAAGTAAATGACAAGGCTTTCTATCTTTTGAGAATGTGACTCGGACTCGAAAAGTTTGGACTGTTTCTAGCTGAGATTTTTGAAATGGCAAATGCCCTCCAGCTCGCATTGAATAATTGCCTTCCGCGCAAAAGATTTTATGACATGCATTTGGACACTGTTCCACATCATACTCTTGGGAACTTTTTATGGTCTGCAGCAAATTCCTGGGACTAGGGACTACTGTGTGAGAGCAAGTCATTTCAATATGATTTACTGGCCTGATGAAAAGACCTTTTCATGGCAGAGGCTCATATCATATATCATATACACGAGAAAACAACCATTGTTGAGTCTCATTGAGGAACAGAATTGGAACAGAACACAAGAAAGGAAATCTATGATTGTCATATATGGCTTTTGCTAATTGTCGTCTCCCGTTGCATGTCGCATTTTGTTGAATATAGTTACGAAGCGGCCTCCAGAGTTCCAGGACGCTCGGTGGCTTCAGCAGGTTTCACATCATCCAATCTCTGGTTCTGAATCAATCTCTGTAACGCATGGTCAATCTGATTATCCATCAATGCGCTTGGCCGGATGTCACTCACCAAGAGGTTCCGGAGCAGAACCACGATAGTCACCTTGCCGATCGAGGGAACGAAGATGGATGCCTTCTCTTTTACTTCTGGGCCGAAGTTCTGTGCGGGACATTAACTTCCCTGAATCCCAGTGGGCAATTAGACAAATATCGAAAGCTTACCTTCTCACTAGAAAAGTTGACACAGACGGCACCTTCTCTGAGGAGGCTTGTGTCGAACTTGTACGAATCGCTGGGAACACCTGTGATGACAACATCGCACAGAGGGGCTACATCCTTGATTGTCTTTCCTTCCAAGTCCACGACTTCGTGCCTACACTTTTTTAGACCCTCACGAGTGAACTTCTGGACACCGGTGACATCCACGCTGTAGACACAAGCTCCGTCATTCGCCAACAGAGCTGCAAGTGGCCGGCCAACAACCTCTGAGCGATTCACCACGCAGATAGTGTGTCCAAATAGCCGGTTTCCGTACGGTAGGATCGTGTTGTAAATGTTGAGGTACTCGAGGATCTTGATGATGGCCAAGGGGGTGCAAGGAAGGATGCACTTCTGCCGCTTGGTTTCAGGGTCAAGGAAACGGATGTTCTGGTACATGTTGAAGATGTAGCGATGGCTAAGACCTTCTACATCTTTGGATACGTCGACGATCTGCTGCAGATACTGGTCTTGGCGATTGTTGAAGATCGGGTAGTATACGATGATACCGTCAACGTCTGAGTCGGTATTGGCAGCCAGAATAGCCTCTTCGATATCGTCGCGAGACACTTGGCGCAAAGAGTAACGGAATCCACTGTATGAAGGGAATGTCTACGTTAGCTACGATAAGGTGACTCAGAACGATGCTTATGCCATGCTCCGAGATCGCAATTGATGGCGTAGGAAAGAAAAGAGACGAAACGGCGCGATTGGCACATATAAGTGCAGAAATGGGTAAATGCTCACTTTTCTTGACATGTCTTCTCAGTCCACTGAGCATACATCAAGGCCGCAGGGTCATCGTTGGCCAGGAATCCGACAAGGTGAGGCGGCTTCTCCAAGGTCTTGACACCTTCCTGGACCTCCGCAACGAGGCCATTTGCAACGTTCTTAGAGAGCACAACCTTGCAAGCGGCTGGCATTGAGTCTGTCGAAGTGGCCATTCTGCGCGATTACAGTGGTATGATCTGGAAATAGGCGAAAACTAGTCCCTCTTCTGCGGAGATCGAACTACGGAGGAGGGGCATGGTCAAAATTTTGGGACGGAAAAGATTGCTCGCTTATCGATAAAACAGACGCCGCATTCGGCCCACTGCAAGAGGGCGCAGGAGACCAGCCCGAACTGAAGGACATATTGGTGGGCCAAAAGAAAAGAATTTATTTTTGTATCACTGTTGAGTCCTGAGGATCAATGTAAGATACAGCTATCATTATCATTCATCTAAGTGGCCTACCTTGCCTTTGTGGGTGAGCAACATCATAGTCCTAGTACTCCGCAAATCCATACATAGAGTTCCCGTCCAGTTAGCATGGGGTATAGTTTGACAATGGTAAGCAGCCCGAGACCCTGATAAACCCATTATCGTCATACCTATGGTCGGTATGTGCTCTTACGGCGTCTTGAAATTGGCCGATCTGGAAGTCGATTACATGCGAAAAGCTTAAAGAGAGCTTGCCTGATTTGCTCCGATACGACGTGTAGTGAAACAAAGGAAATCATAATCTGGCTGCGTACATGGTAACGAAGAAGCTGCGCTATGAAAGATTAATTGGACGGCACCTTCTTTTTCGAACGATAGGCTGACAATCCAATCATCCCCTCATGTCTGACTCCCTTGTTGCCCAAAAAGATCTAAACGTACAGGATATTAATCGTATCTTTTGATTTTTGTCTCCGCACCATTCATCCTGGATTTTCGTCACTACAGAAAGGCGAGAGTGCAATAACCGACGTAAGGTTACACTTGCTCAAGGACGAACCCGTTTCGGAAGCTTTGAAAACAGGAGGAAAACAGTGGAATCAAATTGTACAAGCTATCTTGTCTATACACATAGCGTCAGGAAAAAACAGTACACGGTGGATCAATCACCCAATTGCCTTTTGCTCACCTATGCGTTGAAAGACTTGTTGAAGTTCTCAATGGTTTCACGGAGCTGAGCCTCGAGGTCCTTGCTGACCTGGCCCTCCTTGTCAATGGTCTCAAGGAGCTCGGGCTGGTTGCTCTTGACGCTGGCAAGGAAGTCAGACTCCCACTGGAGAATCTTGCCGACGGGGATACCGTCGAGGTAACCGTTGACACCGGCGAAGATGAGAGGAACCATGTCAGAGACAGCCATGGGAGAGTACTGCTTCTGCTTGAGGAGCTCGGTCAGACGCTCACCACGAGCGAGGGTCTGCTTGGTGGAGGCATCAAGGTCGGAACCGAACTGAGCGAAAGCAGCAACTTCACGGTACTGAGCCAAGAACAGCTTCAGGGAACCAGCGACCTGCTTCATGGCCTTGACCTGGGCGGCGGAACCGACACGAGACACGGAAAGACCGACGTTAATGGCGGGACGGATACCCTTGTAGAAGAGTTCGGCCTCCAGGAAAATCTGGCCGTCGGTGATGGAAATGACGTTGGTGGGAATGTAGGCGGACACATCACCACCCTGGGTCTCAATGACGGGCAGAGCAGTAAGAGAACCACCACCGTGCTTCTCGTTCATCTTGGCGGCACGCTCGAGCAGACGGGAGTGAAGGTAGAAAACGTCACCGGGGTAGGCCTCACGACCAGGGGGACGACGGAGCAACAGAGACATCTGACGGTAAGCGACGGCCTGCTTGGAAAGATCGTCGTAGACGATGACAGCGTGGCGGCCGTTGTCACGGAACCACTCACCCATGGCACAGCCAGTGAAGGGAGCGAGGTACTGCAGAGGAGCGGCCTCGGAAGCAGTAGCAGCAACGACAATGGAGTACTTCATAGCGTCGTTCTCCTCAAGGGTCTTGACGAGCTGAGCGACAGTGGAACGCTTCTGACCGACGGCAACGTAGATACAGTACAGCTTCTTGCTCTCGTCGGAAGAGTTGTTCCATCTCTTCTGGTTCAGCATGGCATCGAGAGCGACAGCGGTCTTACCAGTCTGACGGTCACCAATGATCAACTCACGCTGACCACGGCCGATGGGGACCATGGAGTCGACACACTTCAGACCAGTCTGGACGGGCTGGTTGACGGAGCGACGGGGAAGGATACCAGGGGCCTTGAGCTGAGCACGGCTCTTGGCCTTGGTGTTAATGGGACCCTTGCCATCAATGGGGTTACCAAGGGCATCAACGACACGGCCGAGAAGTTCGGGACCGACAGGGACGTCGACCTGCGGGCGTTGTAAGTATATCTTAAGAGTAAAATGCCTCGATATCAGGAAGCATAACATACAATCTCTCCAGTACGCTTGACGGTCTCACCCTCCTTGACGAGACGATCGGAACCGAAAAGCACAACACCGACCTGGCCGGCTTCCAGGTTCATGCACATACCCTTGACACCAGAGGCGAACCTGGGCATCTGTCAGTCATCTGAAATACACAACCCTCCATCAAAAGTTGATACATACTCGACCAGCTCCTCAGCCTGGACATTGGTCATACCATGGACACGAGCGATACCGTCACTGTCAGGCAAAAGCAGATTAGTCAATTGTCTTACTGAAAATACACCGGAATATCCGCTGTATTCGATAATTTGGATGAAAATGCGGTGGAGTGCGAATTTTTCAACCAGCATTAATCTACCACATACCCGACGGAAAGGACACGTCCAGTCTCAGCAAGGCCAGCCTCTTCCTGAACGCCACGGATTCTCTGCTCAAGGATGGAGGAAACCTCTGTGGGCGAAGCCTTGGCCTCAGCAGCGTAGGAACGGACCTGCTTGGAGGCACCGGCGAGGGGGCCGGGAACAGCCGCGCGAACCTGTCGAGACGCAAAATTTGTCAACGCCAGCACAATCCAACCACAACGCGTGAAACCAATTCAAAAAGTATGCCGAGGAATGGTGAGGCGATTCGAGCACCGATTGAGATATTTTCTCGAGATGGAAACGACCATATTGATGCGATGAGGTCGACCTGAGTAGGGATGAGACTCACCGAGGCGATTCTGCCAGTGGCAGTGGCAGCCGCAACGGTGCGGCTAGACTGCCGCAAAGCGTTTCTGAACATTGTGATGGGGGTTCAGAGGTGTGGGAGAGTGGTTTCTCTAAGGAGAGATGTAATTGGGGAGGAGGTGGCAGAGGAGAAAGGATTGTGGATGGATAGAAGGAGAGCTTTGTCGTCCGGGTTGGGAGGATTCTCAGGACTGCCACTAAGCCTAGTTTGCCGAGCCTCACCAACGGGCTCCGAAGCCGCCCTAGTGCGTTCACGGGTCACCAACCCCCCCCCAGAGAAATACACAATGTTGATGGTTTCCCACAGCACTCTCGCTCCATAAATTATTCTACACTCGAGTCTTGCTGCTTCTTATGTCTCTATATTGTACTTTAAAAAAAAGCATATCTTATAAAGCTCTGTATTGTCGATGATATTGGCATTCCCTCTGGCTTGGCCATCGGGGACAGCTGGCAATTCCATTTTTCGTTTTCTCGGATCTGCGGATATTAGTGGCTTAGTCATACGTATTTTCGTCACAGCAACCATATAGGACGCTGCCAGCGGAACATCTATCTACACCAAAACTTATTGTGCTTCACAAGAGAATACTCTGTAGCATACTCTCCATACCGCCCATGCGAAAGGTTATATCGCTCATCGGGTAAACAAATGTATCATCCGCTATCATAACGGAGACATCATGAGCTGTACAAAGAGTCGGGGGTTGAGTCTTGACATACCAGCGCAAGAGCTCTGATACAAAGAAGGATAAGGCAACCACAGCTACAGCCGTAAGCCACTTACCATGTCCACACTACTACAGTCCAGCCATGCAAACTAGTTCAGGTCAAAAGGAAGCTATACCAGCAAACTATTTCGCGGCGCCACCCTTCTTGTTCCTGAAAGCAGCAATTTCCTTCTTCACGCTCTCCTCATATCTGGCTCGCAGCTCAGGGCGATATCCGAGGTAGAACAGAATCTCCAACCAGACGAAGAGAGGAGCAAGAAGCAAGGCTTGGACGAGATTGTCCAGCAACGCTGGAGCTCTTCCCTCAAAGATGCCATGGCCGACGAACTGCAGCAACCACGAAACAACGTGGACTCCACCGGCCCAGTAATTGACAGTCGTGCCGCAGGTGCTCAGCAGATAGTTGGCGTAAGCTGCGCCAGCGATCAGGAGCGGGGCGATCAGTCCCCCGGCCACGGGCTCTAGGAGTATATAAAAAGTGGCATATATAAAGGCTCCGATCGTGCCGAGGTTGGCTGGAAGGTATTCAAAGCTAAGAGCCTCAGGAAGGTTGAACAAGGCCGGCGAATTCGAAGCCTGAGGTTCCGCATGTCAGTGCTATCGAGGTCAGCATTTGGGACTGGTGAACGTACCAAAGCTATACCTGTGAACAAGAGTATCGGTACACAGGTGATGTGAATAGCCACATTCACCTAAGAAAAAATAAGCTTAAATGTCGATTGGGGGAATATAGAGTGTTGCAAACCTACCGGGTTATTGTGATAGGCACCATACTGTAGATATAAGCACTAGTTCATCAATCACAAAAGCTGAGGAGACTCACAAAAAGGAGTTGCTTCTCAAGGTTCAACGCCATTTCACTTTGGGTTGTGTACTTCTCTGAGCCTGATTCGACGAATCTATTGAGTCAAACGGATAGCATGGAGAGATTTGTCTGCCAGCTTCAAAGCGACGGGGGATGCTACGATCAGGCCAGCTACGTGGTGGAGAATTAAGACATTTTAAGTAATGTCCTAAGTATGGCGTCTTGGGCAGCTTATGCTGGGACGTCATGTGTGACAAGGGGAGCATGCCGAGGATGCGCTCCAATTAGGTTGTATCCGATCTGTTTGATTACACCTGGTTATGGGAGTAACTTGGTAAAATAGGTGTACTGTACTGTAATGTGAGATTCATCTTGCTATCTTAGGTATTGTACAAATTATCCAGGTCAGGTGACTCCATCCAGCTCTTCATGTTGATCAGGCAGTTACTTGAAACGATTGTCTGACTGAGGTATCTTCATAACCCAGAGCTTCTGTGTCTGGCGTTCGCATCAGAAAATTGACAATACTCCATACCAGTCTGTTCTTGATGTCTCGTTTTTATACCCTCTATTAGCGTGTTTTTGGGGCCTCCTCCTGCCAAAGCAATTTGCATGTCGCTGCCTCCGACCATGAGCGACTGATCTCACTATCGTTAACTTCCGCTTCCCAAGACATTTTACGCCTCTCACTCTTGACCAACCGCAGTCGCTACGATACTTTGAAATCTGCGCCTGATCATACCGCTGCCTACTCAACATCGCCAGTAACGAGCCTTGGGACCCTTCGAAGCGCGGACGTGCATACAACTACATAAACGCTCAATCGGAGACTTGCATCGTTAAAGCTGAGAAAAGGGTGTTGACGTGGGAATATTTACCTTGTGCGACTTGAAAAGAGACTTGTGCCATGTTTTTCTTGAAAGAAGAGACCAAGGTGATATCGCTGCACCCGTCGTACTTTGGGCCCAATGTCCGAGAGTATTTGATCAATAGGCTTAACGAGGAAGAGGAGGGCCGGTGTACTGGTGATCATTTTGTCATTTGCGTCATGGACATGGTAGATATTGGAGAAGGTCGGGTCCTTCCAGGAAGCGGGCAAGCCGAATACACAATCAAATACCGTGCGATCATTTGGAAGCCGTTTAGAGGGGAGACGGTATGCTTGCAAGATTACAAATGCAATTGTCCTCTTCATCCTGACTCTGATTTTTCAGGTCGATGCAATCGTTACCTCCGTCAAGCCTACCGGTATATTCACCTTGGCCGGTCCGCTATCTGTTTTCATTGCGCGAAAAGTATGTCGCCTATACTCGATTTTCGGATGAAATGTCGATGCTAATCAGTTGACAAGAACATTCCTTCGGATATCAAGTGGGAGCCAAATACAGTACCTCCTCAGTACACGGATCATGCCGATCAGGTCATCGAGAAGGGAACCAGCTTACGGCTCAAAATCCTCGGTGTCAAGCCTGACGTAGCTGCTATCAATGCCATTGGAACCATCAAAGAAGATTATCTTGGGTGAGTGCATTATCTGTGTGTCCTAATCATAGGAGCATCGTCACTGATCATTGTTTGACTTGCTTTAGACCATTATAATGAAACCTCGCCGAGCCAAAAAATCCCTCTTCCTCACTTGATAGACACTTGCCACAATATCAGCACCACATCACATATCCCCTTGAGGCATACTATGATTTTGAGTACATGGACGATTGGATTCAAGGGACCAATCATCTCAGGAGACATGCTCGCGAAGTGGACAATGAGATGCCTCAAACATTCCCACAGCCTGAGTACTCTTCTCCATTGAGAAAGCGGCTGTGTTCAGCTTATGTTGTTGAAGAAAGGATCCGAGAAAGCATCCGCGTGGTCTTCGTTTTGAGGGCTGCACGATAGTGTACGACGAGAAAATCGGAATCTTTTTGCTATTTGAGTACACATTAGGAGATCTGCTTCCGAAATGAGAGCTTCGAAAGTACATCTCAAGACATGGCCCCAGTTGGGGTAGTCACCGTCCGGTGATTCGAACATCGTCGTTCCCGTCGATCATGGTAAATACTCCTTGGCAATTAAAGTACGAGCTTTAGAGCCAAATATAACCAGTTGAGTCGCAATTTTATCCAGATTTATGTGCAGAGCTTCCAATGCTCTCCATAGCTCCGAGCATAGCTGAGTACTAAGCCATAATCACTAAACAGCAGAGACTAAAGCCCCCGTAGTTGCCCGAGAGATTATGCTTCTGGAGTGTGGCTCTGCAGCCGAAGTGGTGAAACACTGGTGTGGTCCTTCTTGGGAAATGGAGCCGTGCGCGAGACTTTCCATCCTTCTGCTTGGCCCGGCAAACAGAGCGTTTGATTATCCAGATGCTGATGGAACCCTGGTCTCGTCAGATTCATCGTTCCAGACTCCAAAGTCCAGCGTACCTAGGCTACTCCATAATACTAATGGAACACTGGAGAGTATGAACCATCCCGTGAATATTATTGTGATTGTCCTGTAAAAGAGGCCTCTCAGGCCAGTAGCTAATAATAAAGCGGCTTCCTACGGACGCGTTGCATTTCCAGTTAATCAAATACTACTTGACTGCCATTGTTGTTTTTGTTTTTATTGTAATTGTTGTCCTTTCACCGACTACATACTTTTAAGAGACACGGTTTCCTTGTTCATTAGTGTTTGATCTGACATATTCTGTGGGAGGTTCTCTGCCACATTCCTCAAATACCAGAGTTCATTCCCTTCTACATAACTCCAAGGTAGGTGACTTCGTCTCCCAGGTTTCTATCATTGTTGAATGTGCAAGTGAACCATTGATTGACATACTCTGGAAAGGCTCCAGCAAAACTGTGGTTCGTGTCCGTCCCATCCAACTCCTCCATAAACAGTTCCGCGCCTGCCCTCTGTTGCGAACGACTGCGATCCAATCATCTCTACTTTTATTCATCACTCTGGTTTTGATCCTCCACGCTCGTTTAAATTCTGAATCTTATCTGGAATCATGTCTCTCAAGGACGTGTACCAGAGGTTCCTTGCGAATCCAAAGTCTGTTCCCTTGGCCACCAATGCCTCTTTGATCTATATCACCACAGCTACCCAGTTCGACGGTGCCGATGCGATCGTTAGCCATCTGACCAAGCAAGAGACCGCCGTGAAGAAGAAAGCCGCAGATATCATCGGCGCAATCGAAGGTTCCGATTCTCTATGCTTGGATGTCGAGGTTACGCTGGAGTTTGTGTCTGGAGGCGGGGCCTATCTCCCCTCTCTTGACGATAATTTCCTGGCCGACCGAGTCGCAGCTTTCCCCACGGTATGTCCTCAATTCCCGACGCTCCTTGAATTGTCCACTCAGCTAAACTTACTGATGTGCTTCGATAGGTCCACATCGTGCGCTTCGATTCCGAGAAGCAAATTCAGAATGTTAGAATCTACTGGGACCAAGCTTCACTACTGAAACAGGTCGACGTGATCGGCGCTCGCGCGCGCGGTTGGCCCATTCGTGACGCAAAGGACCAGACACGCCTGATCAAAGCTGCCGTCGCTTCTGCCCCTGCGAGTAACGGCCCTGCGTCCTCTCTACCCTCCAGAGAGGAAAGTGGCGAAGAATCCCGCTTGAAGTCCGCCTCTCCTTCGAAGAGACATATCAAGGATCCATACGCGGCAGAGTCTCTGGAAGAACTCTTGTCCCCTGGGAAGGATCGGGCTCAGCCAGTGCGTGCTCCTCGTGCTCCCGCATCAGCACAGCCCCCACCGCGCGATTACAGCGAACTCTTTGTCGGCGAAGACGAAAACGATGCGCCGGAGGCTACGCCTTCTAAATCCCGGGCCATTGCTCCCAAAGCGGGCGCAGGCAAGAACTATCGCGCTTCCCGTATTTTCGAGGATGATGAATCTGCAGCCGCAGAGGCAAAGCAGCAAATCGCCTACAAGACCAACCCGAAACGGTTTGATCATTTTCAACTCGGCGCCGATAACAGCGAACGCGAAGTGAAGTCGAAACCCGGTCGCTCCATGTCGCGCCATGTCCCTCACTGGAATTTCGAGGATTTTGAAACACCGGAGAAGCCTAAACGTCAGCCCCGTCCTCAGGAGGCACGTCACTTTGGATGGAGCGATGACGAGGTTCTGCCAACTCCTCCTGTGAAGCCTTTTGTAGTGCAGCCCAGACGCGATGCGGAAACGCATTTCAACTTCGCGAATAATGGCGACGACGAGAACAAGTCTCGCATCATCAGCTCTTTCCAGAACAAGGGTCTTAATCTCTACAAAAACCACTTGTACAATGAAGAAGACTCTCCTGTAAAGAATGCCGCGGAGAAAAATCCACTTTCTGTCGTCCCAAACGGCGGCAATCGCAAGAAGGACTTTGAGACTCACTGGAGCATGACGGGGTCCTCTCCCGCTGATGGCAAGGTCAGTCACGAGAATCAGAAGCCAATGGGGACAGATCGCTTGAAGGCCGTCAAGATGATGGAGTCTTCCTGGGAAACATACGATGAGTCTCCGCAGCCCAGTAAAACTGCACCTCCGCCTCACCGTCAGGCGCTGCGCCACGTCAATGAAAAGCACTGGGGCTTCAGCGATGAGGAATAAACCACTCATCTGATTTGAAAAGCCGGGTTTCTCAGCGTGGTTTGTTCTACCGGCTCGAACTCAAGCCCGCGTGACAATTGTCGAAGTCCAATAACAGAAGTGATACCATATCTCGATGAATGAGCAATATGAGTCCGAAACATCGATTAACGGCCTATGCCTGCACGGATCCATGACATTATTTCAATTCTGAAGCTGTTCGTTCCGTTTCTCCCTCTGTGTATTCTGCTTGCATTCTTCTCGTGCATCTTCTATTGCCGATTTACCCTTTTTCCCTCTATTTTTTCGACGGATCCTTCAATGTATTAAGCCAGTGCAGGTACTAGGATTGTGTATGATTTGCTTCCCTGAATATAGAATAGTATTAAATTGTGAAACAGACCCGACGTTTTGAACTAGCAGGTAAAATAAGACTCGCAATCTGACTCGCTTCGAAATAACTAACGGGAAGACAATTTGGCGCGCAACAGACAACACTACGGACCTGGAAAGGCCCATTTGCTCCCACGGAACTGACAATGGATCAGGCCACAGATAAACACCTCAATGCATCAGATGTAGAACATGGTGTCACGCACGTTCGCATGGATCTGAACATCGCTACTATCCGCACGCCCACCTCGTCCGCTCCCCGCAATCTCACTCGCAGCTGGGGTAGCCGTCGGACTCGGATCAAAGACACTGCTCAGGTAGCAGCGGGCTCGAGTGCAGACGAGGTCCGCGTAGTAGGCAGGCGGACAGATACTCACAGCCTTTGTGGCACGCCCGAACAGGTAGCAAAGTCTATGGGTGAGATCCTCGAGGATATCCGCTGCGTTCTGGAAGGGGGCGGCGGGTTTCTGGCGGGCGAAGATCTCGTCCCAGACGGTGAAGTAGTGGGCCGGGCGGGCGGTTCCCTTGATGGCGGTGTGGGCCTGGAGGTAGAAGTCCCAGTTGCGGGCCTCTGTGACGCCGCAGTCGACGACGGTGCCGTTTTTGGGGTTGGCGGAGCGGTCGGCGTCCTCGTCGCGGGTTGGGTAGAAACGGGTGTGGTGGCGTTTGCCGACGATGACGATGGAGATGCGCGGGAGGCTCTTCTTTGTGTCTGCGGCTGGGTAGGTCTCTGCGCAGGCCTTCTTCAGCAGGGGCAGTTCCTGCTCGATGACGACGTCGTATTGGCCTTCCGAGACGCCGTCGCGGTAGACGATGATGTTCTCTGGGAGCGCGTTCTTGTTGGCGCGGGCCCAGCGCTGCAGCCGGGCCTTGAGCATCTGGTCGAGGTCGGAGACCATTTCCTGGCGGGAGGTTTGGATGCGGATGTCGGCGGGCCATTGGCTCAGGGATGCATCGACGGAGGCGACCATGCCGGCGACGCTGGGGGCTTCGGCGGAGGAGCCGGGGGACGGGTGGGTGACGTCGATGCCGACGAGCATGGTTTTGCCTGCAGCGACAATACCCAGTTCGCTCGCTTTAAGGGACTGATTGGCTCCGCCTAGCTTCAGGTTGAACTTGAGGCCGACGTTTGCGTAGTACTGGTCGTTGGCTCCTCTCAGTTTCTCGGCGAGGACGTTGATGTTGCGCACGCCCCGGCGAACGTCGCAGATCTGCTTAATGCAGTTGTAGGCCTCTGTGTCACTGCTGTAGAGGATGGTGAGGATGAGAGTGGGGTTGTGGCGCCCCATTAGCTCGCCCACTGCTCTGTCAATCTCGCCCTCGTGGTTATTTCCAGTCAACCTCATCATCATTCCGGGCTTGGGAGCGGCTGCAGCAACACCGATCTCGTTCAGCTTGGCCGTGAAGGCCTGAAGGGAAGCATTCAGTTGACTCGGGTTCTCAAAGTGCGGTCTGCTCCCTTCACTGTCGATATAGAGCCAAGTCCAAGAAGGCAGCTTTGTAGGTGTGGAGAACTTGATCGCCTTCATGTTCCAGCTGCCACCCATGGTATCGATGTGTCTCTGGTTCGACTTGGCGTCTCTGTAGTATACCCGCGGCGCAGAGAGAACGCGACCAGCAACAGTGACGAGTTGAAGATCTGGTTGCATGCCAAAATTTGCCTATTGAGAACAACCGGTCAACAAGACGTAAACTGACACTGATTAGAGAACACTTACAAGGGTGGGATTGAGGGGATCCTTGAGGCCGAGGACAGCAGTTCCCTTGGAGACAATCGAATTTGCGTTTAAAGAAGGACTTCGGACGGCGAAGCTCAGCATATTGCGCGTTTGCATTGGGGTAAGCTTGGATTTTGCGAACTGTCCGGGTTCGACCAGACAGACTTCAACAGGCAAGTAGGACGGGTTCTCCCTGGTGCCAACGTTGACCACAGGCATGTTGGGATCCAAGGTCTTGTTGTACTCTGCCAGTCTCATCAGTCCTGTTCTTCTTTAATATCTGTCCTTCAGTCTAGGTGAATTTACCTTGCAAGAAGAAATCCGAGACGGTGATATACCGACCCACTGGCGCTGGGCCAGCTTTCGCAGGTTTCTTGCCTTTCTTGCCCTTGGAGTCTCCAGGCTCGCTCTTCTGTCCAGGCGCCTCGAGGAAGAACTGAACATCTTTGGGGCCAGCCCCATGTCTTGCGACCTTCGGGGGATGAGGAAGCGACGCGCCATCAGCCCGAGTCGCGAGTCCGGCGATGGTCTTGATTCTTGGTACGACTTGTCCCTTTTTATTCTTCCTGGTGATATGGGTTGCCTGAACACGCAGCTTCTTCAGGAAAGCCTCCAGTTTGTAGATATTCCGATTGTTACCACGTTGGTACTCGTTGATCACATTTCCCAATGGCCCTTCCTGGTAACAGGCGGCATATTTGACCTGGACATTGACCAAGATACGAGCGGTTGCAGCCCGAACGCTCACGAAAAAGCCTCGCAAGACTTCAAGTCCCGCGCCAAGGTCGTATCTCTCCGCGACGTCTGGATGCCTTGCAAAGTGTTTATTTGCACCAACCGATGCAATGGCCCTGTCCGTCTTCGGATGATGGCCCATGACGATGTTCATCGCCTGGAGGACCTCCGCTTTGGACTCGAACATGGCGGAGGCATTCGCCGACGTCAAGTAGTCAAGGAGGTCGCCGGGGCTCAGTTTGCCAGTGAACTGGCAGTTAACACGGTAAACCCTAGGCTGCTCCGGGTAGTCGTCTTCGTGCTCGTCACGGTAACGGACGTCGTACTGCCCTTGACTGGGAAGCTCAACCTTTGAGATAAGGGTCGACTTGTAATCTGTGGCAATACTGTTCTGGTATTGCAAGAAGTGCTCGTCCAGTAAGAGCCGGATGATTTGTCGGGCTTTCTTTCCAGTAGGCTTGTTCCTCGCTGAATCGGCGACGATATCGACATTGTAGCGGAATAGTTCCTTTCCCACGGACTTCAACTCGAAGTAATTGGCGTAGAGCGTCACTGGATAGCCCTGAGTTCCATAACCTGGACGCTCTGGGTAACGAGCCTGACCGAGAGTTTTCTGATGCTTTACTACCAGAGCCTTGGCTATGGCGGCCTCAGTCTGCTCGACTTTTGTGCTAGGAGCAACAACCCGGTCACCCTGACTAAATCAAGGAAAAACAATCAACCAATGCGCTGTTAGGACATAAAAAGGAAGAATTGATAGCCAACATACGAGAATATCCTGGGCCCTTGGTCGCCGCGGCCACCTCTGAAGCCCCTGCCTCTACCCCCTCTACCTCCAAAGTCCCCTCTGCCGCTGCCTCTGAATTCACCTCTTCCGCGACCTCTGGGTGCATCTCCACGACCCCTCGAGTCTCCTCGAAAAGAACCGCCTCTTGACTCGCTTGGGCGGAATGGAAGCTCCATGGTTCCGCGACCACTGGCGCCGCGGTCTCCTCCGCGTCCCCGTCCATGCTGGGAGTCTCCAGCACCTCTTGAGAACATGGTAGAATTCAACCGGTGGGAAACTAGTGGAGTTCTTCACCTGTTGTATTGAAGAAAATCAAAATTTAGAGAAAGAATGGTCTAAGGAAGACTGGATTAAGCACTGGGGGTCATTTTAAGAGCTAACTCCAGCTCCCCACTTGGCCATCGCGCTTTAAATAAATGGTGGCAGCTCTGTTTGCACGCCAGGCGGTTACTGCGGCGATATGCAACTGGTGAGAAAGAGAATGAGTTGGCGAAGGGATTGCACATCGCCTATGGCGACTCAGACCAATCGAAACCCTGAGAGTGCATCACAAAATGTACCTAGGAGGGTGGCTAATGACAGGTCTTTGTTGAATGGACCATTACCTTAGCCTTGTAGCTTGGGACAAAAGACACTGTGAGATTGTCTTGCTTCAAAGTAGATACAAGGTCTGAAGATGCTCCAATGTCCTTGCAAATATGAATTCCCCTAATGAGACAGATTTGGAAACACACACAGAATGACGTCCGCTACCGTAATTTTATGTTTCTCAACTGTTCCGGACCCCGCCTGAATATAGCATCATGATGTCGCTTTTTGGTGCATCTGTGTTTGGAGAGGATAGATAGGTATGGAGTATCTACTCCG
The DNA here is from genome assembly GCF_002237265.1 of Aspergillus thermomutatus. Classification (NCBI taxonomy): domain Eukaryota; kingdom Fungi; phylum Ascomycota; class Eurotiomycetes; order Eurotiales; family Aspergillaceae; genus Aspergillus; species Aspergillus thermomutatus. The sequence continues at coordinate 53,613 of NW_020798122.1, read as the reverse complement.
TGGAGATTTTTGATAGAAAGAAACACGGATGCCTTGGTACATATCTAAAGTCCTCGAAGGTACCACTGCCTTTGATAGGGACTAGGATTCTTCCACACCAGAACTCCCTAACTATATATTGTAAGACTCCAGAGGATCCCTAATTGTCTCCTCCGCTGTCGACGCACAGCAGCCACCGAGACCACCAACAAGCCTTTCTTGGACACATATTTCAATGGTTAATAGGTTGTCTGATGCTGACTGGCTCACTGGGAACGGCAGAACACAGGCGCTGCGGCTGTGCTATTTAGCCAAGTGCGATAAACATGAAGCTACCTTGGATATCTACCTACCTAGCCTTGGGCGATCGACAAATCAAATTCCTCCCTTCTCCTTTTCATAACAAAGAAACTGGCAGAAAGAATTTGAGACCAATGGGTGCGATGGCCTAGATCCATGGTCTTTGCCATAGGCTTTGCTGCGATATCTTGTCTGGATCCGCGTAACTTAGTAGCTGCCTGTATCTAGGCTGTAGCCTGTAGCCCTGTACCTAGTCTGCTTCATGCCTGATCGACCCATAGAGAGGTATTGCACATGGTAAAAGAACCATTCGGCTGAGATCACCAGACACAGTAACTAACACTTCTGACAACGACAATATGCCTTCTTCCCTTCGTAATTTTAGCTGATAATAGGGATCATTATCTGGTATAGAGTAGACAAGACTCCCACTGTAAGCACCGCGTCTTGGCCTCAGGCAGCAAACGTGGTGATAACGGAGATAGTAATCTGGATCCTCATCATCATTGACCCTCTGCCGCAGTTGACCATTCCTTTTATTATTTCTTCCATCTGTATCCTTAATTCTCGGTCTCGAAGGACTGGCGCATTTTATTGAATGTCAATCTCTTCTGCGGGTCGCCATATCGCAGAAGAACGAAAGATTCTTGAGACTTCTTTTTGGTCCGTCGCCCCCCTGTTTCGACGAAATCACTTGATAGCGTCGACCGCTTGTGCCCGTCCGCCCATCCACACTATCATTTCCCTGCCTTCGGTCGCCTTCTGCGATTCTTCTTATTAACGCACAGTAGTTCAAGCGCTTCACATTTGTGATGTTTGCGCATGCTGTTAACAGCAGGAAAGCAGTGCCGCATAAATCACCAACGAGCTCAACTCAAAAAAACGCCGCCGCGACCTATCAACCCCACTAAAGCTTAGCAATCCAGGCTCATTGTTCGCTGCTAAATCGTCCGCTGAAACGCTGTCAGAAACTTAGCAGTAATCAAACCTGCGCCTCTTCTCGATATCACGAGAACTTAATCGCCCTCCGTCGACGAGACTGCGTTGTGCACACGCTTGGTCAGCTACCTCTCAAATCGAGCGCGCGACGTACCCAACGGACATTTCACACCTGGATTGAGATATCCCAGAATCTCAGATAAGCACGTGGTGCTAGGCCTCGCTGAGAGCTCGCTATTGCGCCGTGCCCATTCGGAGTTCTGAGGGATCGGGAAGTGAAGCCAGTTGGCCTACGTGGCTTGACTTACGAATACATTTCGACAAATCTAGCAAAACCGTTCTCCAAGGTCTCATCTCCGAAATGTCGCCTACTCCACCATCTACCTCCTCGAGCGTTGGCGCCGTTTCGCCGGAAGGTCAGTTTAGAGTCATCCGAAAGCGAAACAGGGTGCCACTTTCTTGCGGCCCCTGCCGGCATAGAAAGTGAGTATTTTCGTCTTTCCCTTCATTTGAAGAAGAGCATACTCTGACACCGTATCATCAGATTGAAATGTAACCGCGCCCACCCATGCGAGAACTGCGTAAAGCGAGGCGATGCTTCTTCCTGTACCTATGCTCAAGCAAATGCGCGAAGGAAGAACGCGACACAGAACTCGGCCTCAAGTTCCCCAGACGATATGCAGAACAGAATAGACCGACTCGAGAGCTTGGTACTGTCCCTGATGACCAACGGATCGCAGTCTGCAGGCCCGGCAGCGGCAATGGCAGCAATTTCCGGAACCAGCAGTAGTGTGGGCTCCCTCAATCACGGTCACGAAATCGATGTGGACGAAGAGACATCAAATGCTCCGGAGGAGAGCGATACGGAGCAAGTCACCAAGTCATTTGGTATCATGAAAGTCGACAACAATAAATCATACTATATCAGCGATGCGCACTGGGCTTCCGTCCTCAACGATGTAAGTCAGCCCTTGACCATGCGCTCATAAGTTCTCTTCATTTACATGAAACTACAGATCGCCGAAGTTCGTAATTACTTCCAAACACACAAGAAGCAGTATGAGGAGCAAGCCGAGAAGATCAAGACAACCAAGTTGCCGACCGATGTTCCGGGCTCCACGCTGCTTCTTGGAGCCATGAAGCCTGCCAGCCGCGCAGAGATTATGTCTTCCTTTCCCTCGAGGTACACAACAGATATGCTTATTGCTCGCTATTTCAATAGCTATGATCCAGCGACTCGTGAGTACCAACTGACTCCGAGAACTTGCATGTAAACGCACGTATGACTAACGCGCGAACAGATATTCTTCACGGTCCGACGTTTCAAGCTCAGGTAAGCATGGTTGTTCTCCTGCAGACCGATATTCATTCTGACTTCCTCTCCCAGTATAACAAACATTGGGAAGATCCTTCTCAAACCTGCATTGTCTGGGTGGGCATGCTGTTCGCCATGATGCGACTGGCTATGCTGTCATATAACCAAGAAGGGGACGAGCCACCCGAGTTTCGAGGAAAATCTTTGGACATGGCTGGAACTTTTCGAAATCTAGTCGCTCAATGTCTGACTCTGGCCGATTATACCAAACCTTATCCCTACCTGATCGAGACATTCATCTTTCATCTTCATGGTGACTTTCGTCAAACGAAGGAAGCAGATGTTTCTGTCTGGGTGCTTGTAGGTGTCGTCGCAAGGCTAGCGATGAGAATGGGATATCACCGGGACTCAAAAGTTTTCCCCAACATTACCCCCTTTCAAGGTGAGATGCGCCGACGCGTATGGACTTTCGTGCGGCAATCCGACTTGCTCTTTTCGTTTCAGGTTGGGCTGCCCAGCATGATTCGCACTGTGGATAGTGATACGGAGCTTCCGCGGAATCTATATGATGATGATTTCGATGAAAATTGCAAGGAACTGCCTCTCTCACGACCGGCGAATGAACCGACACCTATCTCGTACCTCATCGCCAAAGCCCGTCTGGCGTACGTATTTGGCCGAGTCAGCGAGCTCGCCTCTAGCGTGCAAAGTGAATCTTATGACAAGGTGATGGAGTTGGATGCTGAGCTTCGCCGAGCTCGGGACTTGATTCCGGAGCATCTTGTCATTCGTCCTATTGAGGAGTGTCAGTTGGACCCGTCCAATCTTATTATGTCGCGCTTCGGTGTACGTCAATCACTTGCAAGATATACCGCGATTTGCAGTACTGACCTTTGGCAGATAATGAGCGTCTATCATAAAGCGCAGTGTGTTCTCCACCGGCCTTATATCGTTCTAGCACGTGGAAATCCCCGATTCACATACTCACGCAAGACTTGCATCGATTCAGCCCTGGAGCTGCTGCGGTTTCAGTCAATGCTACACGCAGAGACAAGGCCGACGGGACGTTTGCGCACAAGACAGAATCGCGTAAATTCCCTCAGCTCCAATGATTTCTTGCTCGCTGCAACTATTGTCTGCTTTGACCTGTATCATGGACTCAAATTGCAAGCCGGTGGAAGAGATTCCGGCGACACCTTTGCGTGGGGCAGGGAGCGACGACAGGAGATGATCATGGCATTGCAACGTTCTCTAGAGATTTGGGATGAACTTCGTGACGAGTCACTTGAAGCTTGGAAAGCCGCTGGCATTCTCGAAGTGATGCTTGGCAAACTGAATTTAGGGTTTCCGGAAAGTAATGCTACTGCGCCGGCCTTCGAACCTCAGGATGAGAAGCAAAGCGCCGCAATGACCTTGGGATTGTTGAGCAGTGGACTGAGCGCCGTAAACTCAGGATCCCCCGCATTTAACGAAACTGGTTTCAAAGTGTCAGAAACGCCTTCTGCCCCGGGGCAATTTGGATCCACAGCAGAGGTGCCCGGAGCTGTGTCCCCGTTCAGCACAATGTTTGGACAAATGCCTGATATGCAGCTGAACTTGGATTGGGTAGGCCTGACCCTTTTCATGCCTTGACCCCACTGGACATTACTAACGCCCGAGAACAGGAGGCTTGGGACACTTATATTCAGAGTTCGAATCTTGACATACAGAACCAATGGTGGCCAACGTTCGATGGACAGCAGCAGCAACCATCACCAGCAGCACCACTACACTCGTCGTTACAGGGTCAAGGGTCCTTATCCTCCACACAGTTACCTGCTATGCAGCAAGGTAACACTGCGGATAATATGCGGCCTTTGCCTCGCTTTTCCAATGTCTTCTCGCCAGACCCAGTGAAGTACGAGAGTCCGGGCCTTAGCGGGACTTACGACAACAACTCTTCTCAGAAAAGCAACAACGCTCCAGGCGAGGGCATCTTATAGTGGTACTCATGTCGATCGCAAAAGCACTTTGTTTGAAAATCCAGTTGGCCAGCGATTCACTCTTTTTTGCAGGATTATCTTTTCTCATACCGGTGTATGGTTTCGAAGATGTGGCGTCTTCTCAGGACTAAAATCACCCTCTTTCTTGTTGGGATGTCTGGGAAATGTACAAATCCAGAAGGCTGTATATATCATGTTTCTCCACTCGATTCCCAGAATTTCACTGTGAATAATCGCCTGAATATTTGGCACTAAGTCGGTTTTATTCTCATTTCTTCGCACAAAACAAAAGCTGGTAAAGAAGTCTCAAGCCTTTCATTCTCTCATTCATAGATCCAGTAGTCTCATATGGCGCATGGCCTGACGCTGTCACGTGGCCTTATCGGATCCGATAAACATTTTGCTCAACGCATTCTGTATTTTCAGCCTTTGCCCTCGGTCATATATTCCCAACTCAATTCACGAGAACACAGAAAATGTAAGAAATGACCCATCTATTCGATATGGATGCTGTGATAGGTATTTATCTATCAAAGACGTCGTGACTGATTGCTTCTCTTTCAGGCATTGCTTTCGGCGAGCAGCCAGTCGCCTCCTGTCTCTGCCGGTCTCTGCGCCGGCATGGTCATCCCGGGCCCTCGCACCTCGCGTCCCTCTACCCGTATTGCGCCCTCTGCAATCACAAATACCATTACATACGAGATGGTTCAGCGACAACTCCGCCAGCCGGGATCCGACGAGCTCGTCAGAGGACGAGAATCATGATCCTTCGGACATCATTGCGGTGGAGTCTGATGTTCGCGATGCGGAGCCACTGATAAGGAGGAGGCGGCTCCGACTCCTGGAGACTTCCCCCGCGCCTAAAGAGACAATCTATGTTGGAAATATCTTCTACGATGTGACAGCCGAAGATTTGAAGAAACACATGCAGCAGTTTGGTGTTGTGGAGAGAGTCAATGTCATTACTGATAACCGGGGAATGAGCAGAGGGTGAGTCCAGTTTCTATTGTCCTCTGTGGGAAAGGAGAATTCTAACAATGTGTTCCTTTTATCGAATAGGTTTGCGTACGTGCAGTTTGACACTGTCGATGCCGCCAGACGTGCCATCGAGGGTATGCATTTGCAAATCTATGAGGGCCGTCGTGTAACCGCACAGTATGCGACTAGCAATGCGGACGGAGTCAAGCCCGTGCAGCCCGTTTCGAAGACGTTGTATCTCGGCAACCTGTCGTTTGAGATGACCGATCGGGATCTGAACGATCTCTTCAAGGACATCCACAATGTGATTGATGTTCGGGTATCGATTGATCGACGATCAGGACAACCCCGTGGCTTCGCTCATGCAGAATTCCTCGATATTGAGAGTGCCCAGAAGGCTTTCGAGATTCTCAGCCGGAAGGCACCTTACGGTCGACAAATTCGCGTGGACTACAGTCATACCAACCGGAGGGCTGATCGTATCGAGGAGGTTACGGGTGAACATTAATCAGTCTCATTATTCAGTCGGTTGGGCTCTGCTTCTTTTTTATGTGTTTGGTTGTCTTACAAAAATTCGGCGAATGATGTACCATTTTACATAAGATGTATACTCAGCAGGCATTCGGAAGTATATTATATACAAGACACAGTTGTAGTGTCTCTCGATGTAAGAAACGTCCGAATAACTGCCTACACCTGATGAGATTACCTCTACTTAGAAAATAATAATAATGGACAATGGACAGGGATTTCGTGATATTAAAGCACGTGACCTGGCGGCGGACCTCGGCATCAGCACCTCTCCGATCGGTTTCAACCCCACGTTTTTGGCGGAGATACCGTTGCCATCTACCATCCTCATCTTTCTTTTTATCCTCGAGTCTATCGAAGCTGATCGTTGATTGTTCAAATCTTTTCTCCACTATTAATGTTATTTTGTCAGACGAGTTCATAGTAAATCTGTCAACATGTCGTTCCTTGGCGGCGCTGAGTGCTCCACCGCGGGAAATCCGCTCACACAGTTCACAAAGCATGTTCAGGACGACAAGTCGCTCCAACGGGACCGCCTCGTTGGCAGGGGTCCCGGGGGCATGCAAGAGAGTATGCGGTCGAGGAGTATGATGGGCGGTCAGGATCAGGTATGATAATTCCACTCCCCTTGAAGCTACTGCTAGTTATTCTCGCTAACAATGGATTGGTAATCTATGTAGATGATGGACGAGTTCGCCGCACAACAACCAGGCCAGATTCCCGGGGCAGCACCACAGCCATTTGCGATGGAACAATTGAGGCGCGAGTTAGATCACTTTCAGACCACTCCGCCGAGGACGGGGTCTCCCGGGTGGGCGGCTGAATTTGATACTGGCGAACATGCCCGGATGGAGGCTGCCTTTGCCGGCCCTACAGGGCCTCTAATGAACAACGGGTCCGCATTCACACCTGCAGAGTTTGCTCGCTTCCAACAACAGAGTCGGGTTGGCCTGCCACAAACGTCAAGTCCAGCCACGTCCGCGTCGCCGATGATGGCAGGTTACCAGCGTCCTATGGGCATGGGGTACATGGGGATGGGAGGAATGGGCATGATGCGTCCAGCCTATACACCCATGGGCATGCAACAACAGCCAGCGGAGGCCGCTACTCAGGACAAGGGCAAGGGCCGCATGGTCGAGCTCGACGATGAGAACTGGGAGGCGCAGTTTGCCGAGATGGAGACGGCGGGCAACCAGACCCTGGACGATGAGGCCAATGCAGCTATGGAGGCGGAGCTGAATGATCTTGATAGGTCAGTCCCCACTACTGACACCGGTAATGCTCAAGATTACGGTGCTTTTGAGAGCGTATGGCAAAGAGTCCAAGCTGAATCGGCGGCAAGCAGGAAACTGGCAGAGGAAGACGCCTCTTTCGATATCAACGACAACATGCACCTGGGAGACCTTGGCGAGTGGGACGGCTTTGACAACCTCAACACGCGTTTCAGAGATCCTCAGCTGGGCGATTACATGTTCGAAGAGGAAAACGTGTTCCGGAATGTGACCAACCCCTTTGAAGAAGGCGTCAAGATCATGCGCGAAGGCGGCAATCTTTCCTTGGCCGCTCTGGCTTTCGAGGCGGCTGTTCAGAAGGACCCTCAGCACGTTCAAGCCTGGACAATGCTGGGATCCGCACAGGCGCAAAACGAGAAGGAGCTTCCTGCTATTCGGGCCCTGGAACAGGCGTTGAAGATTGATCCCAACAATTTGGACGCACTCATGGGGTTGGCTGTTTCGTATACAAACGAAGGGTATGACTCGACAGCTTACCGTACCCTCGAGCGTTGGCTTTCAGTCAAGTATCCTCAGATCATCGATCCCAAGGATCTGTCATCCGACGCAGACTTGGGCTTTACGGATCGCCAGATTCTACATGAGCGGGTCACCGCTCTATTCATCAAGGCGGCTCAGCTGTCACCTTCCGGAGAGCAGATGGATCCAGACGTTCAAGTTGGCTTGGGCGTTCTGTTCTACTGTGCAGAGGAATACGACAAGGCTGTCGACTGCTTCTCCGCCGCGCTGGCATCTACAGAGTCGGGCACGGTAAATCAGAAGGAGCAGCTTCACCTTCTCTGGAACCGTCTCGGAGCTACCCTTGCCAACTCCGGTCGCTCAGAGGAGGCTATTCAGGCATACGAGCAAGCTCTTACAATCAACCCCAACTTTGTCCGTGCCCGGTACAACCTCGGCGTATCCTGCATCAACATTGGTTGCTATCCCGAGGCCGCACAGCACCTCCTAGGCGCTTTGTCTATGCACCGTATCGTTGAACAGGAAGGTCGGGAGCGAGCTCGTGAGATCGTTGGCGGTGGTGAGGGCGGTATTGATGACGAACAACTGGAGCGAATGCTCCATATCAGCCAGAACCAGAGCACCAACCTGTACGATACGCTGCGGCGTGTATTCAGCCAGATGGGCCGTCGGGATCTGGCTGATATGGTAGTGGCAGGAATGGATGTGAATGTGTTCCGGAAAGAATTCGATTTCTAGGAATGATACCTCCTGTGTTTTCTGTCTTTATAGAACGAACGGGCAAGATGTGGCATGATCGGGCATGTTTATTTCATGTCTTAGTTGATGTGTTGGATACCATATGTCTTTACTTCGTACCATTAAGGTCAACATGCAGCGAATTTGATTTACACCATGAGATATCGCTATCGAACAAATAGATGCTAGGAGAATCTGCTTATATTCCGCAGTCTGAAGTGTTTCTTTTCCAGCAGTCTTCGTATGTCTCGCTGCGAAGTCTACCGATGCTGATCGTCTAAACGATCGCTGATAATAAGCCATCTATTATTATTTCTATATTCTGAAGTCAAAGAAGATATAGGTGTATAGAATACTGAGTGATAACGCTGTTGATGATGAATGACTCGATTCCTCGGGAATGATTCCGGCCTTGCGTCATTTTGGAACCTCGGGATTGCACGAGAGCATCTCCTCATCCATCGCCATCCTCCGAAGCTCCAAGTTCGCGGAGATGGCATTCCATCGATGCTCTGATACTTGATACATAATACTGAATTGACTCACTGTATCTCGAGCACCAGGATGGCTGTCGTTACTAGTGCTCAGCTGATTGCTCGGACGCTGCGCGATCTAGGCGTCACTGTTATCTTCGGGTTAGTTGGTGTTCCAGTAATCCAAATCGCAGAGGAGGCCATCAACTTGGGTATTCGCTTTATTGCTTTCCGTAATGAGCAGGCATGCAGCTATGCAGCGAGTGTTTATGGGTATATGACAGGACGACCCGGTGTCTGTCTTGTCGTTGGAGGACCAGGAGTCCTCCATGCCTTAGCTGGGGTGAGTGAGCGCGATCCAAATCACCAAGCTGTGACTGACAATTCCCTGTAATACACAGATCGGCAATGCTTCCGCGAATAACTTCCCCCTTCTTGTACTCGCCGGATCGGCGGAGACATCAGGCGTCACCAAGGGCGCCTTCCAGGAGATGGACGCCATCTCGTTCCTCACGCCGCACACCAAGTTCGCCGTGCGACCGCCGTCTCTCGATTTCGTTGCTGGCGCCGTGAAAAACGCATACCGGACATGCTGGTACGGACGTCCGGGACCGACGTTCGTCGACCTGCCTGCCGATCTGATCCAAGGCAAATCATCGCATGGTTTCCGCTTGCCGGAGCCTGAGGATGTACTCGTCCCGACGCCTCCGAAGGCGAGCGGGGACCCCGCCCTGATCCTCAAGGCGGCCCAGTTGCTCAAGGCGGCTCGTTCGCCGTTACTGATTATCGGCAAGGGAGCCGCCTATGCAAGGGCAGAGGGTGGGATCCGTAAGCTAGTCGAGCAGACGCAGATTCCTTTTCTGCCGACCCCGATGGGGAAAGGCGTAGCGCCAGACTCACATCCTCTCAATGTGTCGAGCGCGCGGAGCACGGCGCTGAAGCACGCGGACGTGGTGTTGGTCCTTGGGGCGCGGTTGAACTGGATTCTGCATTTTGGCGAGCCGCCTAAATGGTCTCCCAAGGCGAAGATCATCCAGGTCGACATCTGTGCCGAAGAGATAGGTCGCAATGCGGGCACTGCGGAGCTGGGGATCATCGGAGATATCGATCTGGTGGTTGAGCAGCTGCTGGCTTCTCTTTCGAACTGGCGTTATGCCTCCTCGGCTGTTCCGAGCCAGTTTTTGTCGTTGTTGGCGGAGTCGGCGAAGAAGAATGAAGCCAAAGCGCAAAAGGCTGCACTCACGCCTACGCCGAAGAACTCCCCCTTGACTTACCAGCGGGCCTTCCAGATCATCAAGACGACGCTGAATTCGCTGACGCCTTTTGAAGAGGGGAACGTCGTGTATGTATCGGAAGGCGCTAACACTATGGACATCTCACGTTCGGTCTTTCCGCTGAATCATCCCCGCCAGCGTCTGGACGCTGGCACATATGCTACGATGGGCGTAGGAATGGGATATATCATCGCCGCTCACGAGGCGTACAACGCCTTTCCAGCTTCCACAGCCAAACCAAAGAAGATCGTGGCTCTTGAAGGTGACAGTGCGTTTGGGTTCAGCGCGATGGAAATCGAGACCATGGCACGCTACAGAATCCCCGCTCTCATCTTCGTGGTCAACAACTCGGGCATATACCACGGCGACAGTACTTCCGAAAGCTCATGGAAGGAGCTACAGGCTCAGACGGCTGCCAACGACACTAAATCTGACGGCCGGGATGACGGCAGAAAGGGCTTGCGGTCGACTAGTCTCCTTTACGAGACCCGTTACGAGAAACTCGGTCCCATGTGCGGTGGGAAGGGATACTTTGTCCGCTCTGAAGAGGAGCTGGAGACTGCTACGCGGGAGGGGTTTCTGAGTGATACGGTCACCGTCGTCAATGTCATTGTGGAACCGGGCATTGGGAAGAAGATAGGGTTTGCCTGGCAAGGGAATACCCATCAGGGACAGGCGAAATTGTGACGACACTTATCTCGATTCGGCGCTGTAATATCTATAGTCTAACAATAGTTATATAGTGGCAAATCAAGACGTTAGCCATCTGAATAACATCGCTCATGACACTTCCGTCACGAATGTACAAGCTCATCAAGCACTTTCGCGACAGCAACAGCCTTTTCCTCCCCGAATCGCCCCCCTACAATCTGTACGCAGATTGGCATATTCTTGACCAAATCGATATCATCTATCATGACATATTAGCATAGCAAGTCACGGATGTACAGCGGAATCTCTTACACTGGCCATGATTAAACTCATCAGACTGATTCCGAGGGGTATAAGCCAACCAGTCTTGATCTGGCTGATCCAAAGCCGGATCTGCGCTCGTCACAGGCACCGTCACTGCAGCGTAGTTCAAGAGGTTCCAGAGCGCCGTATAACCCAACCACTGGGCGCTCTTCACCCAGGTTTTGGGCTTGTACCCAACCCAGGGCGTTACGGGCATGAGTAGCGCATCGATACCGCTGTCTTTCCACTGCTTGAGAAAACGTTCTTGGAAGAGCCACTTTTCTTCTTCGAGCTGTGAAGTGTCAGCTTCGGGGCTTTGAGGTTTCTGAATTAATTGTCTGCGCTGGGCTACCTTTTCCCGCTCCAGCATTGAAAGTTCATCCGCTGCAGTCCCGACCACCATCCCTTCGATCAATGGCTCATCGACAATGTCGCAGAGGTGTTTGCAGTGCGAGCCCCCGTCTGCTAGGATAGCTTTCGTCCAAAGATCTGTCCCCGTAGCGTGGAGGGAAGTGCTCCATTCGATGACTGTTACGAGTATTCAGCCCAAGCCATCCCTTTGAACACCAACTGAGAGTATACCTTCATGGCCAGCTGCTGCAAGCTTCGCTACTACTTCGCGTAGAGCACGAGTTATAGGCGGCTGTGGCCTGACCACCCCGTCGTCGAAGAAAACTCCCAACTTGAGCTTGCGGTCAGGCAAGGCCGCTAACTCCTTCCTCCAGGGAATGGGTACGCAGCCTGGGTCGATGTCCCAGGGGTTCGAATCGAGAAGTGACTGCATAAAGTACTCAATGGTCGCGATGCTTCGAGCCATGGGCCCTGCGACTGGGGGGACGAGGTAGTGCTGATGCATGCTGTTAAGGCACGTCAGTCAGCCATTCCTTTCCAGGACGCACGATACTGATAGACGCACAAAGAACAATCCCACGGGACACGGCCCGTCGTCGGACAGATAGAGTAGAGACCCTGCAAGGCAGCCGGGATGCGAATCGAGCCCCCGATATCCGTCCCGATGCCTAGAATACTGCCTCCTGTGCCGATCAGGGCGCCTTCGCCTCCGGAGCTGCCGCCGGAGATGAGCTCGTGGTTGAACGCGTTGATGGATTGGCCGAAGACATGGTTGTACGAGTCAGACATCTGAGCCTTGTCAGCAGGAGTAGACGGAGTGAGACAGCACGCATACCATCAGAGACTGTGGTATATTCGTCTTGACATAGAGCACTGCACCCATGGACTCTAGCAATCTGGCGATGGAACTGGACCTCTGAGCTGGCTTGCCAATTAAACCAACCCATCCTGTTCATACTCCCGTCAATCTTAAGAACCAAGTCCCACACAAGCAGCAATAACATACCAACCGTAGTATCAATCCCCTCCACATCAAACCGATCCTTGATGGAGACCGGTAATCCATGCAGAGGTCCTGTCAGGACACCAGTCTTCTCATACTGATCATCCAGCTCCTTCGCTCGCGCCAACGCCCGGTCGAAAAAGATCTCCGTCAGACACTTGATCATCTGCTGCGCGATTGCCGCCCGCTTGCAGAATGCCGTGGTCAACTGCACGGAACTCACCTCTCTTGAAGCCAGGAGGGAAAGGAGATTTGTCACATCGTTAGCCCCGGTCCATTCAAGCTCCTGCGCAGAAAGGATGCCGCATGTTCGGATGGTTTCGAGGGTGTTGGGGAGGGGAGGAGTGAGGGTTGCGGGAGGGAGACGCCAGGATGGGGGGATGGCGTTGAGTTGGGCCGTGCGTTTTTGTTGCACAGCTGATTTCCAAGGTCGTGTTGTTGAGATTGCCATAATGTTCATCCGTTTGTGTGGTTAGAGGTGATGGATCGAGGTGTGCAGGTATGGGAAGTTTACGGGACTGCTGTATATAGATGTCCTTTGGTTGCAGATAACGGGGTAGCGGCATGATACATTTCTGATAGATGATTGATCCTTCAATCAATGGAAGATATACAAGGAGCGTGTCCCATCTGTTCGATGCGCCGGGGATATTCTGTCCAATCCAGACGGGAAGCTGTATCTCAGATCTGATATCTGAGGGTTTGTCTGCGGGGAACAAAGAGGGGCAGAAGGTTGGATTGCCGAATCCCCTCACCCAGAGCAGGCCGAATGGCAATGGCTTATCCTGGTCCGAGTATGTATAAGCTGACCCAGGCGAATTACAAGAGCTGCTAGTGATACAAGGCCGATGTTGTTGATCTCTGAATCAAGGAACTGATACAAGAGCAATGATTTCATGGTATGGTTATGATTCAATATCATTTACAGTACTGATACATTGGTCTAAACCGTCATCAGCATGCTGGCATTCTTATACCAGCTCAGCAGCGGATTCTCGCCGCTCCTCGTCTCGGTGTCCTCTATATACGCCCAACGGCGGACAAAGTCCTCGTGGCTCATCACCTGTGTCAATTTCCCGGTGATGGCGCGGTAGAGATCCTCGATGACGTTGAAGTCGGTGGGGAAGAATATATCGAAGTAGCCTTGATGAACCTGTCATTGCACGGTTATAATGTGTCCGTACTCTCTCAAACAAAAGGACTCACGAATGGGGTAGACACTGGCACTGTTCGTCTCTTGTAACGTGTCTGCACCACTGGCGCATTGATACCAGGAACAGCATCCGGGAGACTACTGAAGTCACTCGCGACCAGCCGATGTGCAGGAAAGTAGCTATCCAAGATGTCAAAGAACTGCATTAGCCGAGTGGGAATATACTCTGGAAGGGTATAAGGGCTCTGGAAAGGCAGGGAACCACGCAATTGGCGCGTGACTTTGGGGCCCAGAGGACTCGGGAACGGCCGACGCGCCGCAGCTTGTCTCACACGCAAGAACCGAGATGCCACGGGGTCGATTTGCGCATTGTAGTATTCGTGAAATTCGCCATCCGCATCAATCAGTATGCCGCCTTGTTGGGGAAGTTCCGTCTTGCAGTCATATCGAATCGCATCGTGAGAGAAATTATCAAACACCTCCAACGCGAGAAAGAAGCAAGGCGAATGTACATAGGTATCCCAGTCAAAGATGGATCGGTTGATGATTTCAACGTGGTCCATATGACCAGCCGCATTCACCGAATCGGTCAGATTCTTCATCTGCAGGCCCGCGAGTGTGGGCGAGATCTCAATGATCTTGAACTTGGTTCGCTGGTATACTTCGTAATCTGTCTCTCGGATGAAATCCAAAATGTTGATCATCATTGTACCGTTGCCGGCTCCCATTTCGTAGATGATCAGGTCATGATAGGGGTACAATGTCAATTTATAGTTTGACACCAAGTATCGAGCGATTGTCTCCCCGTAATAAGGGCGGAACAGTTCGGTAGGAGTATGCCACAATTGACGGGCCACGTCCGGCTGTGTCGCATCTAAGTTATCTTCAAATTCTGTATACCGCTCTCCGAGCATGCGATGGAATGCCGGCCCGTCTTCGATGTTATTGAAATCAAACGGCTCCCCGGGGCTGAAGATGGTCGCGTGTTTCGAGAAATAGCCGTAATGAGGATTATACAAACTATCTATACAAAGAGAAGATCCAGTCAGTACTCCAAGTGCATTTGCCATTGATAGATATTTCTGCAGAGCAAGCAAAAGTCACGTACCATCAATGAATTCTCTCGTCAACATCTTCACTTGCCGCGGGCGCTCGCGACGGTTCCGCAGATCTTTCGCCGTGACAAGCGGATATGTCTTCAATTCCTCCTCAATGTCTCTGGGATAATCCCCCCGTTTGAGCCAATGCATCCCATCATCGGTACTCTTGCGCTTGGCCGGTGACCGTCGCGTGAGAAAAGGACGACAATGTTGACGAACTGGCGCCTGCAACCGGACGCAATTTGCTCTGCGGGATATTGGTGACGATGTCCTCAATGATTGACAAGCAGGATGTCGGAACAGCTGTCGAAACAGCTGACTCAGGATCTGGTTGTCCATAGGACGATGGAACGATGGGGGATTTTCAGGAGATATAACTAGATATTGCCGTACACAATTGACAGATGACGATAATGATGGATGATGGATGGAGGCCGGCGGAGGAGTTCCTCAAGTGGCCCGAGCTTTTTTCTCCGACTCTTCCTCCTCTGACCTCACTTGCTCGAACGTGATCTAATCGCTCTTTTGAATTTGGGCGCCTTTTTTGTAAAGTTCGACCGATCACAGAGCTTACTTTCCTCAAGATGTATGATCATTCTAGGGTCTATATAGGAACCGCCTTTGTGGCTGGAATCCTCCTCGCGGTGGGATTTACTGAGCTTCTGTATCCGGAGTTGAAGCATCGCCTCCGAGGAACTCCTTCTCGGTCGACAACCAGCTTGCAGGATAGCTCCGCAGACTCGTTGACAGCCAGGTCGGGACCTCCTGTCATTGTAAACGGCATTGAAGGCTGCATTGGGAATACTCCCCTGTTGCGCATCAAATCCTTGTCAGATGCGACTGGATGCGAGATTCTTGGAAAAGCAGAGGTATCGTTATTTCGTCTATTCGTCTACATTTGAGGGAAATCGATCCTAATGCTGCTGTAGTTTCTGAACGGAGCAGGTCAGAGCTCCAAGGACCGAGTGGCTTTAAGCATGATTGAGATTGTATGAGATACATGCCTCGATTCCTTCTCATGTCCATTATTAACCTGCGAAGGCCGAGGACAAAGGTATCTTGAAACCTCACTCGGGAGATACCATCTACGAGGGCACGTCCGGTTCGACAGGCATTTCACTGGCCACGCTCGCCAGAGCAAAGGGCTACCTCGCTCACATGTGAGTATTGACTCGTGGGCTTACACATGAAGTGTTCATGCCGCAACTGACACTCAATAGCTGCATGCCATCCGATCAAGCAATCGAAAAGTCCAACCTACTCCTGAAATTAGGCGCAATTGTAGATCGTGTACCTCCCGCACCGATCGTTGAAAAGGAAAACTTCGTCAATCGCGCGCGCGCCCTCGCTCAAGCTCAAACACTGTCTCCCACGGGTGGAACAGGCTTCTTCGCGGACCAGTTCGAAAATGAAGCCAATTGGAGAGCTCATTATAACGGTACAGGTCCGGAGATTTATGCCCAGTGCAACGGGAAACTCGATGCGTTCGTCGCCGGCGCCGGTACTGGGGGTACAATTTCTGGCGTCGCCCTCTTCTTGAAACCCCGGATTCCAAACTTGAGTGTAGTGCTGGCTGATCCTCAGGGAAGTGGACTCTACAACCGAGTACGATTCGGTGTCATGTTTGATCTCAAGGAGAGAGAAGGCACGAGGAGGCGAAGACAGGTTGACACGATCGTCGAAGGCATTGGGATTAACCGCGTCACCGCCAACTTCGAAGCCGGAAAGGAGCTCGTCGACGATGCTGTGCGAGTGACGGATGCGCAGGCGTTGGCCATGGCTAGATGGTTAGTCGAAAAGGATGGTATCTTCATTGGAAGTAGCAGTGCTGTCAATTGTGGGTATATTCTTGGTACCTAGTCTGCTACCTTGCTAATCATTATGATACAGGCTTTGCGGCAGTCAAAACAGCGATGAAGCTGGGTCCCGGCCATAGGATCGTCACAGTCCTGTCCGACTCTGGCTCAAGGCACCTATCTCGATTCTGGGCCAAGGCTGGAGATGTCGGCGGTGCGGTAGATACCAAGCTTGAGGACGTTCTGAACGCCAAAGACGACGAGTAGCGGTTCGAGCACAAATCACGTCAATTCTTGGATTACCGTTAGAGAAAGGTGCAGGGGTTTGCTGTCAAAGCGTGCCGCAATCGTATCATTGCGGCATTAGCCAACCTGCCTTTCGTTGGTGCTGGAACTTCTGGGTGCGCGCCTCACACGTTCTCCTTCTCCTTCTCATGATCGTCCTCTTCCAGGGGCGCTCTGGGCTCGGTCACAGAGACATAGTCGAGAGTGACTGCTCGGCGGATTTGGGCTTGGTTGCCTGTCGGCTTCGCTTCGCTCACGAGCTTTGCAAATCCGTACTTTGAGCCGTCATCCAATTCAGCCCAGAGTCTCAACAGTGCGAACTCTATTTCTGCGTGTGAACGACCGGGAAGGGCGGCACGAATACCGGGCCAAGTTAAACCTTGTTGGTCCTTGAAGCTCTGCAATTTGTCCACCTCCTCCTTCGACCAAGGGTTGGAGAGTCGAGGCGGCTTGTCATGCCGTTCAGTCCAATGCGTCTGGTTCCACTGGATGAGTGAAATTAGTTTTCGCTGCGGAAAATGTTCTAGGACTTCCTTCCATTTCTTTCCTTCAATTTGCCTCATGCGGACGATCAGCTTCGCCTCGTCTGGAGTCATCGGTGTCCTTTTGGCTCCAGCACTAGTGGACGCCTGCGCTATGACCGGGTCTGCGTGTTGCTCAGCCTCGGAGATAGGTGTATCTACAGAAATACACTGATCTGCATGTATTTTAATGGTTTCAGGCTGTGGTTGTGAAGCTGCGCCGTTGGCGATTTTGGTGTCTGTCGCCCCACGAAGAGCATTCATGGCTAGTTGGGAATCAGGATTTTGCTGAGGGAGAAGCGGTCTGCGCTCATCATTTGTGCGACTCGGAGTGATTTGGACATGTTTTTTGCCCCTAATGTGAATGGCGGTCTTCGGTGTTGGCGATGGTTGATAGTCTTCCTGCAGAGGATCGTCCGACTCGCTTCCGTCAGGGGTTTCTGCAAAGGACCAATTGTGCACGACGGGGCTTGATTGGTGCTTGTGTTTTCGTTGGCCGACTCCAAGTTTCTTTCTGCTTTTTTCTTTTTTGCCGTCCGTGTTGCGCCTTGATTTTCCAGGGAGTGTCCACAGAGACCCCGCTTCTGGAGGAGATGCAGACCGGACAGCAGTCGAAGGAAGCTTCGGGCGTGATCTGTTGAAAATGGGCGTCGAGAACTCGCCTTTAATCTCAGGAACGCGCCAGATAGACTCCGTTGGCTCATCAGCTTTGTCTCCACGCAGCTGTTGGGATTGGTTGGATGTATCAGCCGTAGTATTTGCTTTTGCAGGAAAAGCCTCACTTCCAGCCGGCAGGGCCCGAGTATCAGGTTCATCCGACTCATTGGGGACGATCAATGCACAGTCCAACAAGGAATCCACACTTTTCGTATCGTCATCCAAGTTTAAGCCCGCATCGGCCGTTTCAGGTGGCTGCTTTTCATCATAAGACCGATCTAACCGCAGCGCCGGGAGCGGTTGCAGCGATGTGAGTGGGCGCTGTAGCTGCTCTCCATCCTTTGCGTTGTCACCGCCAGTCTCTGCCTCTGTGTCCGAGACATGTATGGATCCTCCCAGCGTAGCATCAGAGATCTGAATCGCAGAGGTGGGCAGATCTTCCTTGAACAAACACCCGTCCTTGTTGTCCTTTTCCCCAGTGTCATCTTCGCCGGACATCCCCTGTAAGTGACCATTATTGACCACAATCTTCCCTGTCTGTAAATCGATTTCATCCCCAATATCTGTGAAATCTTTTCCGTATTTTTCGAAGATGCGTTCAAAGATCGATTTGAGACGCAAGTCATTTTGGGCTCTGGCTTCCTGCAGGTCTATGTCGTCCGAGTCTTCGCCGTAACCAGCCAAGGATAAGCGGGGTCTTTTCTGAGGCCTTTCCATGATGATTGAGGGTCAAGTGAGCTGCAGAATTCGTAGGCATAGGCAGACACTGAAGGTGAAAGGGCTGTATTCGAGCTTTTCGAGATGCGGTTGTGATGCAGCGGGTTAGGAGAATTGAGGGACTTCCTGTTCGAGGGATGTTGGAAGGATCACGGGAGTCATTGAAGTGTAAATGTGTGAGAGCGTCCATCAATCGTCAAGATCATAAAGTTGTGTTGCAGTATTGTAGGCAGTCGATGTGTTATTCCTGTTTGAATGGGTAGCAAATGGAGGTCGAATGCAATTCACACAATGCGGATGACAAAGAGGACAAAGTGAATGGCAATCCATTCATGAGCGGGACTGTATTGTTATAACCAAAGTTTTCTCTATAGTTAATTGTCTTTCAATAAGGGTGCGAATTTAAGACCTTGAATCTGCTCTCTCCATGGCTCAGAAAGCGGACAAAACACGCGACGCCGAGCACGGGTTGCTGCATGACGTCTCCTCCCTGCGGAACACAGTGCATGTCTCTCCGTGCGCTTTTCAGTCTGGCCAGAACATCACCCAGCTTATCCAACGGGTTCTTCTCTCGCATAATGCATGGAATGACATCTTCAACAATCTATGAAAATGTATTGCCAGAAATGTCGGACGCCGCTGAAGCTGGATGGCTCCCTTGAGTCGCTCAATCCAGCGGCCTTTGACTTGCTCGTCGGTAAAGCTCCAGCTGCATTTCCTATGGACGAATCGCACACGCTCGCTAACTCTTGTCGTTTTCATCAATGAATAGGCTCGACAGGCAAAACTCTTCCGGAAAACAACACTACATCCTCTACACTACTTTCTTTTCCTTCCGAAAGACGAGAGCTCTACGATCGAGTCTCCAAGCATGCTACGTCGCCGGTGTACAGAAGATCGATCCCAGCACCTCGGCCTGCGGGCAGCGGCCAAAGCAACCCTCCTAGGCTGGGCCGAGGAGACAGCGGCAATATGTCGTTCGTCATGCTCACGGAGTCACAGGTCGGCCCACCTCACACCAGCTCGAGCAACAACGGAGAAGGTCAGTCGTGGGCGAACAGACGGCCGTCTGGCGCCCCGAATAACGAACGGGAGCCAGAAGAAGGGTCTTTCTCGGATCAAGTAGAGAGAACAAATCGATTGTTTGAAATCATATCAGCTCGCTCCGATATAGACCACCCGATATGTGTTGAGTGCACGGAGATGCTCATGGATGGGCTACAGAAACGGCTTGTGTCTGCCACCAAGGAGCGGGACGCTTACATATCATTCTTGAGGGATTTGAACTCTTCAGTGCCCAGCGCTGAGGAAATCGAGGCGGCTGAAAAGTCGCTCAAAGAGACTCTCGCGGCAGAAGAGGCGGCATATGAGGAGCTTGTCGCATTGGAGAAGGAAAAGGCCGCCCTGGACGAGGAAATCGCCGCTCTAGAGGAAGAGTCGCAGCAGCTAGACCTCGAGGAGGAGAAGTTCTGGCGAGACCGGAACGCATTTGCTTTGACACTTGCCGAATTTCAGAACGAACGCGATGCCCTGAATATGCGGTACGATCATGATTCACGCCAGCTGGAACGACTACAACGCACTAATGTTTACAATGATGCCTTCTGTATTGGGCATGACGGCTACTTTGGCACCATCAATGGGCTGCGACTGGGTCGTCTGACCAATCCGTCGGTGGAGTGGCCGGAGATCAATGCAGCTTGGGGTCAGACGGCACTACTGCTGGCCACTATCGCTGAGAAATTGGGATTCCAGTTTCAGGGGTATCGACTGAAGCCAATGGGATCCATGTCACGGATTGAGAAAATCGAATATCCACGAACGTCGCCAGCTCAGTCTGCGCTCGGTGGGGGTAGCGCAGAGAGCTCTCCGGCGCCAAAGATCACCACTCTCGATCTCTTCTCTTCTGGAGATCTCCCGCTCAATCTCCCCTGGCTTCACCGCCGGTTTGATGCAGGTATGGTCGCTTTCCTGGAATGTTTACGTCAGCTGGGAGAATTTGTGGAGACGACGCCAGCACCTGCCTCGTCGACTCGTCGGGGTCACGGTAATGCTGCCGTCACAGGGTTGAAACTCCCGTACGAGATCAAGCGGGACAAAATCGGCGATGCGAGCATCAAACTTGGTTTCAACCAAAACGACGAGACCTGGACGCGTGCGTGCAAGTACACGCTTACATGTTGCAAATTCTTACTAGCTCATGCAAGCAATGTTGCCAGTGCTGGATCCAGTAATTCCGCAGCTGTGGCGGCTGCAGCCGTCGCAGCCGGCGAACAGGCCAGACTTGCAACGGCCAGTCCAACTCGAAAGTAGGACCAGCGTCATACCGGACAACATGGATATATGGCATGCTGTGTAGCCTCAAGCAGCTCTTCCTAGTTGATTCGCCTCCTCTCAAGCCGGCGTCAAGCTGGTGTCAAGGATTTCGCTACTACGATCCACCGGGCCGCGCTGCCTATGGCCAATTATGTGGCCGTTGCACTTGTGACATTCGCTTCCAGCGCTCTGGCACCTATCGGGAAGGACAAAAACGTATCCGGACGCAACCTGGTTGGTCTAGATTTGGCACGCAAGTTGTCTCATCGTTGCCTCGGTCCACCCCCTTAGGATCGGAAATCCAGCTGAGGCCTCGACCGGTTCGACTTGGCGTTGTGTCGCTGTGCGAGTGTTGCGGATGACAGTCCTTTGCCCTTGCGTTGTGCCTTGTAGCACGACCATTGTGGTCATTATCTCATAGGAAGCTATAGGCATAGATCGACAGTACTCCGCAGACTTAATGGCATTTCATGCGGTCTCTAGGCGGTAAAGAGGATAGCGTCTTTACCTTTTCTTTCTCTTGCTCAACCATCATGTGGCTCCGGTGCAGAACGGGGGTTCCTCGGACATACCTTCCTATGACCGTAGGAAAATAGATGGGGATGCGAGACCTGCCATAGCGGTCGCCGGACATTTGCTGACAGGACGATTTGTACGGTCCACGACGACGAGTTGGGATTTGATCCTTATTGAATCATGGCAACCAGACCCGGTCCGTGCCTACTCGTCGTCAATTGTTACAAGCGAGGGCAATATGAGGGAAAACGGGAGATCGTCCGTTAGCCTGGCGGCCACTATGACACGTTCCCGTAATAACCAGGGAAGTGGAGGAGGCGCAACGCAATCTTATTCCGGTTATTATAGGTGACAGGTGTCAGGGACTCTTGCATCGGCCTAGTAATAATATTAATGTACGGACCAGAGGGTAAATATACCTCCTACTACTGCTTACCAACTAGTCCAGCTAGACGACGAACAAATCCCACCCACCGCATTGTTTTTTTACTTTTTCGTCCCTCTTGCTTCTCTTTGTCTTCCCCATCACATCCGCCGTTAGGCCAATCGACGAGGGTGGAAGCAGCAACATCGAGAACAAAGAAACCAGAAGGTCCGAGAGCCTGTCATTCTGCTGATCCATATCGCTGGGACTGTCAACCTTTTACTTCATTATTGATGATGATTGATCGCTCATGAAAGATGATCCTACACGTCAAACAAGGAATGGATGTTTCGGGCCGCTCCCGACACACGAGGTTATTTTCTTTCTTTGTCAAACGCCAAAAGCCAAGTGTCCACTCTGCATATTGAAAGTTTGCGAGGCGGACCTGGATAATGTATCATTTTGACTCGAAACGGCGGAACCGGGGACCGGGCCTCCTGACCTGACCTGCAGTTCACTACACTGCACCGCACAGTCTACGGCATTTGCCACCCATTTCGTTTTTAGACTACTCGAGGCGAAAGAATGGATGATTCCGCCACGAATCAGGGTACTGAAAATGACAAGGCAGTGGACGTCCAAAGTCAAGGATCCTTGCTCCCTCAGCTTGGTCTCCCTGACGTTGTGGCTAAGTACTGCTCTAGCCTCTAGCCTCTAGGGCCAGGAGGGATATGTCATCTCAAGATTGAACCGGTTGAAGTAAGGGAGTGCTTACCACCTTACTCCGTAGTAGTGCCGAATGTTGATGGATGCATGATGACTGGGTCTCTGAGTATACTCCATACTTACTGTACTCGGTGACTGTCTTTTCTCTTCCGACCAGTGCTGGCTCTGCCCCTTTGGATGTCTGTGACTTACTACGGAGTACTCTGTGCCGTTGGATTATGCTTAGTAGTCTCGGATAGGGTCCAGTAACCCGTTCCACAGGGGAGGGTGATGAAAGACGGAGAACAGAGTAGCTTTCTCAACAGTATCCTCTACCCAATGAAAGCACATCGGTACTAGAGGAAACCCAGGTTGAATCGTTCGTTTAAAGGTGATAATCTCCGGGTTCTGTGCGACGATGGTCATGGATGTATGTGTGTATGTATGCATGTATGTAATCAGTGTCGCGATATTGTGGGATAGTGGGAAGTACGAGTAGATATCGACTCAGAGCAGTAAGTACGGTAGGTCGATGGAACCGGACGGACACATCCGATCTGGTCCACCAGCATAACCCACCGCCGATTCTTTCCTAAAGGAGTGGACACTCCAGCCGAGTAAGGGTGCCTTACAGTCTCCAGTGCTTTACTTCTTCAGGACGAAGTGACAAGTCTCGACTACTAGGTACTAGGCAGGGCTGTAAGTACTTTCAGTTGGGAGAAGAAAGGAGAAAAGTGGCGATTTTAACAAAGTACTGCATCCAGGTAGAGCAATCAGCGATGACATCTGAGAGTCAGATCACCAGAGGTTGGTTAGTCAGTTAGTCTCCTGGAGACTCGTTACTCAGTATTGAACTGGAGCTCAGACCTCTTCTCCATCATGTCATCGAACCATGACTCGAGACGCTAGGCAGTGCCACATCGATTTTGAATAGCATGGAAGCTGAACAGGCGACATGAACGGTCAATAGTTAGTACTAGATGGGGCGCCTCCTGTCCACTTATCCTGTTACTCGCTCTGTTTTGCCCCATGCCTGGACCTACACAAGTACCGAGATGCTCATACATATGCTGGTGGTCATGATACCCTCCATCCCAAGACTCTCTCGACAGGTGATGGGGGCCAAGTTTCAGAGGCAAATTTAGATCTCCATTTGCATTTGACAAAATTCGGTTTCGTCCGTCGATGTTTTCTTTTTTTGTCGTTTAATGAAGTCAAGTCGATCCCTGATCATACCCTACACGACAGGAGTCACCTTAGTCCTGATAGAGCAGTAGCTGCATCGGATGGCATGTAAGCAATGGTACACCTGCAGGATTAGCGCAGGCAAACCACAAAGTACGTAACGAAGGTACGTAACTCATTCTTTACCTACAGACGACAGAGGTACGGTACGGAGGGCGAAGCGCGAAGCACGATCAGGCGATCAGGATTAGACTGTCACCTCATTCGAATGAGCTTACCCATTCCGTAGATTTGATGCCTGAGTACGGAGTACCCCCTCTAGCATGACAGTAGTATGAATACCATGATGGAACACCGAGGATATGGTACATTGTTCTCCTGTGAAAGAGGCCAAGCCCCTATTGCTTCACTTTACTCTACAAAGAACTATTGAAAAGTCCTGCTCGAGGAGGGCTAGACTACTTAGCGCTGTAGAGCTATGGTGCTTTAGAGCTAGTTGGACTGGAGAAAAGTGGGTTTATCCGTTTATACCCGTGTTCATCGTTATTAGCTAGACTAGGCTACTACAGAGATGGTAGGTACTTAGTCTGTAATACTGATACATATGGATGTATCCGTACCTCTGTCCGGGATCAAAACAAAAGTACACGGACCATCAGTACCACTAGCTACAAGCCCACCGATTGGCCCACGGGAACAAGGATCGGGATTTCCGCGCTGTTCCAGCAGCAAGTGGCCGCAAAGGGCAAGCAGAGGTCCTTGTCCTTGCTAGTCGCTGGCTGTCAGCGCTCAGCGATGTTTCGACTTTCGACATTTCTCCCTTGACAAGATATGAGCATTTCAAGTTCTCCTATATATATCTATGTATATATTGATTTTGATCTCGGTTTGTTTTTCATAAATATTTTCGATTCTGAACCCTAGTCTTTCTTCGCTGTACTACTCAGACATTGGCCTTTTCCTGTCTTCCCCTGTTCGCTGTCCGGTCCTTATAATTCATATTAATATTCAAGAATCAAGCCAAAGTACCACGACCAGCTAGGAAGTGTTAGCCCCGTACTTAGGCCGCCGGGTGGGCTCCCTTAGCCTGCTTTTGGCCCCGGGTTGTACTAGTATCCATCCTTTTGACTTTGGTTAGGTAGCCTCGTTGTATTATTTTCTTTCTTTCTATCGATTTTCCTCCCTTTTTTTCTGATCTACAGTCAATCTCAGACAATCACCAATACATATTTCCTTTTGATTCTGATGTTTTCTTTTTCTCTTGGTTCAGTACGGAGTAGTAAGAATTCATATATCTAATTTGAAATGTGCGACGGAGTATCTAGCATTCATAAGTATGCTATTATTATTTTTGTCATCCAGGATAGTCAATTCTTCGAATTTTATAGAAGGATTTGCTGGCAGCTTTCTGTTGGAAGAAAAGCAGGAACAACAATGGCCTATAAAAAAGCTGCTCGAAAATTCATTTTTTTTTATCATTATTAGATACCAGCTAGGCTGCTAGTTATCTACCACGTACTTACAGACAGACACAGACACACATGCTTTACTTGCCTCTTACATTGACTGCTAGATATTCTTTCTCTCACAGCCAGACGGACGACCTGAGGCAATTGACTGCCTACTACCTCCCCTCTACCCGACGCACTTACAGACTGGCCTCTCATTACTGCGATTGGTATTACTGTCTGAGTAATAGAGCGTGTGTCACTACAATACCTACCTATCTACTGACGCTTCTTTTGCTACTTCCACCAATCTACTCCTCCTACTACTGACTCCTGCATCTGAACCGGATTCAACTGACAACTACCTACAACTCCATACGACTGTCTGGAATCAACCACACTGCTGCTTGTGCTGCAACAGACAACCGACAAACTGATGATACTGTCGACCTGCAAGCTACACTCCTCTACTACATAAGTCTTTTTCTGTTTCCATTGTGCTTCATTGCCCTTCTCTTCTCCATTTAGTCCGCTATTTCCCCACGTTCCTCCTCCTTCCACCTTCCACAACTCATCGCCGTCTACATCGATCACCATTCCCAGCTGTCTCGCCCTCGTGTGAGCTCTAGAGTATGACTACCGGAGAAGTTCCGGTGATTCGTTTATGATGGATGGTTCCATCGCCCCGTCGTCCAACTTCTCTGCTTCTTCGTCGTCATCCTCCTCAGCAATCTTTCGCCCCCGCAGATCTGACGACTGGAATGAGTACCGTTCGGTCATTGAGCGTCTCTATCGCGACAATCAGCTGAAACTAAGAGATGTGAAACGAATCATGGAGCATGAATATAACTTCGTTGCATCGTACTGTCTTCCTTTTCCTCGTACTCTTTTCGTTCTTCCTTTTATTCCCTTGGTGTCCATTTCTGGTCGACGGTTCAACATCACACGAACATCTCATTTGAGTTGATCATGCCTGTTTTATCCTCAAGATGAAAGGCTTTGTCTGGATCCCGTCAACGGAGCAGGAACAGGCAATCATTTTTCTTCTCCTCTTGCATTGCCTTGCTTTTATTTCTGTTTCTGGGTCGCTTGTGGTGAACTGCATCAAATGTTTCGAACCTCTTCCCTAACTTGGACTTCCCAGAGAAAAGCAATACAAGGACCGTCTGGCAGCATGGCATGTCCGAAAGAACATCAAGGCCAAAGAAGTCCATGTGATGATCCGAAAGCAGCAAAAGCGAGCTGCTCGAGGCAAGCAAACCGCGTTTCGAGTGGGTGGTCAGGAAGTCGACTCCAAGCGCATCGCACGCTTTGTCCGTAGGTACGGTGCTTCCTGGGACAACTCTCGCAACGACTCCCATCAGACAAGCCCTGAACCAGGTACATCCCCTTACGAGGACTTTGACGGACTCCAAGTTGCTAATAGAGCTACTAGACACCCCATCCGACATGAGTTGTTACACTCCCGAACCGGACGATCGATCTGCGGCCTTGTCCCCTCTACCGGAAACTCACTCAATGCACCGTGAGCAGCCCCTCTTCTCCTTATTCGATCTATCATCTGCCAACTCCGATTTCTCCTTGGAATCGATACGATACAAAACTTATGATATAGCACCTGCTACCGTTTTGAAACCAAGTTGACAAGAACAAGCAGATGAAAACAAGTTTGACCCTCTTCAAAGCCCCGAGCTAGATGACAACCAATCATTGTCGGCGGCCACTCTCAGTCCTACCTCGACGCACCCTACACCAAGACCGATGGAGGACCTATCGAATGAAGATCCTTGGCAGGCTTTGGATTCATTTCAGGATCGTCTTATAGCCCTCGACAAGCACCTCGAGGCAACCATGTCGAATTTCATTACACCCGGAGAAGAATGTTGAAAAACAGCCGCTGCCAGTCGTCTCGAACTCGAAATCTCGCCAGGGCTTGATGGTCTGGTCTAGAACAGCATGGTCTCACAGGAAGTCCGCGGAGTTTGACACAAAAGTGATCATGGCGATCACCTTTCTTTGACTATTAACCACCATATAGCATGTTACCCATCATTGCGTTTGCCCTTCCGTGTAACATTCAATCTGTCTCGTTCATCGTCATTTCATGCAGTATCATTTTCATAGACAACTATGGTTTGACTTCAGTGGAAGATGGTGCAGAGTAGGGTCAGGTATCTTGTCTTCATGCTGTGCATCATCACCTACGGGGTCTGTACAGCGGAGAAGTGAACCATTAGAGCTAGCGGCAACATGGAAGCGGCTGGCTAGCTCGGCAACAATTTGTCTGCTGTCTTGCTTCATGGACACATCCAGTTCGCAAACTATTCTACATAATCCATCCCTTACAGAGCGCTCTGAATCCCGTCGAAACCCATGCTGCATTTATCGCCCACATCCTGCCTGACGTTTCGCTTCCACGGATATTTTCAAATCCTGGTCATTCCTGGCCTGGCACATCAACGGGATCGTTCTCATTGCAGCCACTGGACGTCTGGGGATGTGAGGCCCGGGATGAAAAGCGGGCCTGCGTGCACCGAAGGTTTGGAAGGTAGTCCGTGGTCACTGAAGATGACTGGGTTGGTGATCACGGTGCAGCTGGCCAGAAAGTATTCTGCTTGGGGTCAAAAGAATGAGATGCAGGAACCCATGATGCTGGCGCTCCGCACAAAACAGGCATTACAGAGATACATGGCAGCCGCGTGCATCCGGATGACAAGTCTGACGTGTGTCAGAGGCGGACCATCCAACATTGAGACTGCTTCTGAGAATTCATGTGCACCGTTCTTCTCAGGGCCGTCTGTAGAGTCCTTGGGGACCAATCATCTCCAATCGAGATACTTGTTCTGCCCTCAGTCAGAATATAATCTGTAGACAAGTACTCCTCCCAATCACACAATACAGAGGTAGAAGTACGTACTCTCCAACAAATGTACCTGCATTTCATCATCCATCACGGCGACCAAACCCGCAGAATCCAACGCACAAAAAGGAAACAAGTCTTCCAAACTCACCCGGCAGTAACACTACACCGTACACCGTACCACTAACCCCCAGCGCAGCACATAACAGACCAAGACCAGAGCAAGGGATCCCAACCACCAAAAGAACCCACGGAAAAAATCTCCGCCTCCAATCCGCCCTAGCCACAGACAAGGCACTGCATAGCGCACTGCATACAAGAACAGAAGACACACACACACACACTCGAGAGTCCCTGGCTAGACTACCTAGTTACAACTTACCAGGATGGGCGATGGGCGACGACGCCGCCAAGACAATAGGGCCGAAACAGGGATTCGTCTTCGGTTTCGGCTTTCACTATCTATCTAATTCTACGGAGTAGATAGTACTACTCCTTGAGGTATCCATCACCAGACCTTACCTACTCTTGTGAGCTAAAGCGTAAGATCCAATGTACGCTACTCTTCAGGCCATCGAGTACGGGCCCAGTAGTACAGTGCACGTAAGCGTTAGCGTTAGAAACAGGCGATGCGATGCGATGCGCTCTCGGCCTTCGAAGATGCACGGGCGATCCTTTACTATTACTTACTGAGGTACCGGTACCTACTCCGTGTATTCAAGCTGTCGAGTCCAGCGGAGTGAGAGTGAGACAGGCTGATTCAGGCGCCGGGGATCTTGCCGGATGGGTCCTATCCCGAGTGCGCAGTGTGTAGTGTGTACTACGATTCCCGTTGTTGTCTTGTCGTGCCATAGACATGGCCACACGGACACTTGATATGATAGGAGAACGAGGGATGCGCTGTTCAGGATAAGTGGTTTTCTCGACGATAGTTTTTGTTCCGGTCTGGTTGCGATAGGTCTACTGTTAACGAGGAGAGGGGCCAAGGATGTTCTGTCTCCCCGGGGTAGGCCAAAAACTAATTAAAGCTATTAGCGGTGTGCTAGTTAAGATCCGTTAGACTGTTACTCGTAGCTATACGATGCGGCGATGCCCAAATGCTTCGGTGTCCCCGGTTTCAAATTGGTGTCGGTTTCATCATTCGACCAGGCGCTCCAGACGCAAGAGGAGGGATGGATTGTAAGGGAGACCTTTAATTGAGCAAAAGTACCCCTTTGATGAAGTGGACAAGGGCTTCATGGTAGTACTTTTGCAACAGCCTACTGTGTGATGAAACAGTCGAATGCACGTCTGTGTATCCAGCCAAGTTGTCATTGAGTAAAGTATACACGGCATAAAAAAGTAGATGATATAGATAGGAACCCCTCGCTCAAACGTAAGAAGAACAAATAAGAGACAGAAAAGAAACATCCATGTCCCAATGTACCCAAAAGCAATAGTATCCTGGCGTCGTCGTTCAATTCTCCCAGGAGCTCATGATCCGTCACAAACCCCAGATGCATCGACAAGGATTGGGGGGAAGAGTGTGATAAAGTCGGGCCAGAACAAGATATGCCCGCCATATCTTTTGTTCATGGTCTAGAGTGATAAAAATAAAAGGTGATGACGAAAATGTCAATGGCCCATCTTATGAGTAGAATGCACTCTTCTGAAAGCTCTCCGGCGAAATGTCGCCCATTTTCCCCTTCAGGACTGGCTTCTTCTCATCGCCGGCATGAGCCTTTTCAATGGCGGATGTCATGGTATTGCTACGGCTGCCCGCTTCGCTGCTGGAGGTGATGGCCTGCTGCGCAGGTCTTCGTTGAATGGTTTCGAGGTAGGGCCCTGGGAGGTAGCCAACACGGCCGTCCCGAGCACGGCAGCGCCACCACTCGGATGCGTTGCCCATGGGGTCTGTTTTGCTGAGAACAGCGACAATATCACCCTTCTTAACGGCCAGATCGATACCGGCGCTTTCCTGGGACTCCGGAGTGTAGTCATACAAAAGCCGGCAGAAGTCAAGCTTCGATGGATCCAATGGCGCTTGCATGGGTTCCCCATTTGGTCCCAGCATCATCTGCTTACGCTGCTCTTCCTGCGAGCGCGCGAGGGCCTTGATGAGCTTGCCCATCAAGTAGGGAAGACCGAAGACGGCGATCAGGAACATGAAAAACGGCTTCTTCGACGGCTTGGGCGGAGCAGGAGAGCCGTCTGGGAGCGTGGCAGGGGCCGAGCGCCCGTGCATAAAGGCCGCAAAGGCAGAGGGTGTGAGGGAGGCAGCATCAGCCGGCGGGGGTCGCCCCGTAATCTTCGCAATCAACGTCCTGAACCATCTGATTATTGTAAAAATTCCCAAGGCGGAGCCAAGAGTATTTCGCAGATTCCCAAACTGCTCTGCAACAGAGACCATGGCTTCGAAGCAGTTAATTTCCATGTCCAAAAAAAACAGCCACTAACGACAGGGAACATACCGAAAAAGGAGCTATGAGTCGCCATATATGTACTCTCCAGCATCTGAGCAAACCCACCAAATGCACCCACAATACTCTCAATCATCTGAAAGGTAGCCTGCGTGCTCTGGCTGAACGAATTCGTCAAGCTGTTGGGATCATTGGGGTCGCCCGGCATGCCGGCACCGTACATGCCTCCCATACCACCGTACATACCCCCGTAGCCACCATAGCCTCCATACATGGAGCCCATCGTGCCGAAGCGCGAGTACGGCGATGAGTATGCGCCATACCCGCCATACCCGGTTCCATACGGAGTGGTACCAAACCGCGATGTGCCATAGGGCGAGTAGTTCGACGCTGTCCGGTTTACAACGGAGTTCAATGTGTCAGGGCGAGAGGGTAAGGAGGGAGCACTAGAGGATGATGTTGTTGAGGCGGTTATGGGTGAGGAGGTTGTAGCGGTCGGCGCTGTCGCAGCGCCAGCTGTTTGAGTCATGGTCGAATTACCGGCGGGTGACGCTGATAGCGCAGTCCCTGGTGAAGCGGAGCAACAACATCAGCGACCAAAATCTCGATAATAGAGACAGCACATGATAAGTGTTCAAAAGTAGCGAGTCACCTACCGCTAGCAGCACCGCCTGCTCTCTCCCACGGTTTAGGTGGCGAAACCGACGCCATGGAGTTCCGGAGAGGGGAAATTCTCACCAGCCTCGCATTTGACCCCAACCGAAAATTAGGTAACGAGATAGAAACTAGATGGCAAGTTGCTAGATTGATGTGAGGATGATGGGATTGATGCGAAGAAGAGAGGGGAACCACGAGACGGTCGAGCGAAGATGGGGAAGACCTGGAGTTCGGCGGTGGAGCCCTTTGGCTTTGACGGGGGGCAACCGACAGTCGGACAGAGGACAAAAATTACACGGTGCATGTGGCCGCAGATGCCGAGGCTGTCTGCTTTTGCCGACAGAAACTCAGTCTGAGCCGGAGAACGCCGTGGTGATCCTCATCATCATGAGGTTGATTATTGATCTTCTGAAGCAATTTGTATGTATCAGTTGCACAGTGACTATTGCTGTGCTTCATCATGGTCTTTCAGAGAATTGACTCTGATATATGACGATGTTCATGTGCCTCTCAGCTGTTCTCGATACGCTCCTACATTATCAACACCAAACCACAGCTGAGTGTTTCAATTCAATTAAGAAACTTTCTAATCCATTTGACTCAATATACCCATATGATACAGGCGCTCCAGAACTCCCAAGATGCAACGCCAACTATACTAGACGCCGCGAAACAAGATCAAACCTCCCGATATCTATGCAGTTCGGCAGCCGCCGATGGCTGCGAAATAAGTGGTCTAGTACTCTGGAATCGACTATAACTCGTCACGACTGCGCATCTCGGGTCGTTGAGGAAGCTGGATTCTCCACGACCGTGGGGGCACAGGGAGACCCAGCCAGTAACTCCAGGCCCGGTTGGCTTCCAGAACGAAGATTTCCCATCTGCAACACAGAAACAGCGGTCAGTCACCGTCCAGATGGACAGGGATTAGAAGAAGCTTACAAAGTTTTCGGCATATTCCACCAGCTCTTCAGGACGTAGACGTATGTGTTCCAAACCACCTCGAATTCGGCCTTAGCATCGTCCCACAAAGTATCCGATTCCTTATGGGGCCTTCTCTCCCATGGTAATCTCTCCGTTGCGTACTTGAAGTCGTCTTCGTCGTCTTCGTAATAGAAAGTTGATCCTCCATCCTTGTAAAGGACCCTCGATCTCTGACCGCCAGGGTGCTCTTTCAACAAGGGCGTTCCCGCGTTGATAGCGAAAGTCTGGCCCTGTCCAAGATCCATGGCACGATGAAAGCTTCGTACAGCAGCCAAACTATGGGAAATGCGGCCCAGAGTGTTGATCAACGCCACTAGCTCAGTTCGCCGTAGTGGTGGATTTTCGCCATTCTTGGTCTCGTCGTAGTCGAACAGCACCTTCAGGGCCGTTCCATATCCATTTACCTGGAGCTTGCCCCACAGTCGGCATTTATCGCAGCCAACACAATCCATCAATCTGCTCACGTTTCTGAAGCGGTTGCGGAACTCTTCCTTCAAGCCGGGTGCGCTTGGATCCTGGAACATGATATTCTCATCAAAGATCTGCGGCCGATCAGCGAGGGTCGCAGTCAGCTGAGACACCTTCTTCTTGGTTTCGGTGTCCTGAAGCGGATCGCTTGTGCAGAAGGTGTAATTCTGAAGGTGCTTCCGCAGCTTCGCCACGGCCCGCGAGACGAGCGCATAGTTGAAGTACAGGTTAGAAATGCGCTCTGGGTGATCGTGCAGACGCTCTTTGAAGCATTGCAGGTTGGGGTGCCACTGTCCGGTCGTCTTGTTGAGATAATCCCAGCAGAGATGGGTCGAGATGGACGCATGCATGCCGCTGATGAGGCGATGAAAGACCCGCTTCTCAAGGCACTCATTGTCAAACGGCAATCCCTCGGACCTTTTCATCTCCATTTGCATCACGTTTCGGAAGTCGTTGACGGCCTGCAAGCCTCCTAGAGGTGGATGCGGAGACAGCTCCGTCTCCGGAAGCGACTTCAGGAAACAGTTCTCCCGGTAGATGGCGTCCCAGACCTGGTGGGCTCCCGGTCCTGCATAGCCCGTAAATCGTTCCGGATTGTCTACTAAACTGACGTAGTCCCCTTTACCACTGGCCCCTTCGTCTTCCGGTACACAGTAATCGCGCTCATCGCACTCGTCGTCGTATTCGACCACACAGCTTTCCCCGACATTTGCGCCGAGTTCGCCTTGAAGCGGTTTGTCACTGGGTCGTTCCTTTTGAAGCTTGCGGCCTGGATGGCCTGCTTTGGGACCTTCCAATTTGCTGAGCTCCTCCGCGCGCCACGTCAACGGGATATCCTCTTCCGATTCTATTGTGTTGACGGAACATGCGATATTGCCGCACATGCTGTGGGCATCGTCCCAAAACGGGCATTGCTTGTTGAATAAGTTTAAGCGGTAGTATGAAAAGAAATCCGTCTCTTGCGTGATCGATTGGAGCAGGCTGTAGACCTGATCGTTGAGGGAATCAATGGTGACGTAAGAAACACAGGCGTCGGAAACGGTGGCCGAGGGATCAATCTTGAAAATGACATGGTCAGAAACAGTCATAGAAGCATTCTCGGTAGTAAAAGCCGCTTACTGCGCAGACAGAGTGGTCATATCGCTGTTGATCTTGATCCTCATGGGCATCGGTAAGCCTCAAAAAGGCGAACACTGCCAGGTAAAAGACCCTGGCTGCTGAGCGCATTTTGCTGCCACGATTTCAGGAATGCATGTACTAGTATGGTGTTTATAAGATCGAAAGGAGTGATGAAAATGATGATCAGTTGCTTTGTGGCCCTCTACATGAAAACAGTCAAGTGGGCCTCTTCAAGGATTATCAATCAAGATAAAGACAAAAGCCAAAGAGACTCGAAAACTGGGAGGCAATGATGAAGGCACAAGAAATCCAGTGCTATGCAATGAGTATGGAAGAAGAGTAAAAGAGAAATATGAATCTATACTGTGAGATTGAAAGAAAGATAGCCACTATTTACAGCGTGGTATGTTCGAGTCCTCAATAACGATTATTGAGAAGTGGACAAGCTGGCCCTTCCTTTGCGCGTGGTTCCGCCACCGCAATAATCGGATGATCACTATCGACGGCATGGAATGTCCCACGCCACGCAGTCCGAAGTAATGTCTATCTACTTTGTGTCTAGTTCATTTTATGAGCTTTTATTTGACACTACGGATATTTCCATTGGTTTAAGTCAATTCTTATAACTGACCTGGTAGAGGCTCGCTCCAACGGGTCAAGATCAGGCCATTCTAAAACCTCGCTATTCATCAAACACCAACAAAGAACAATACCTACATACATGCATGCACTCAGGAAGGGGGAAATGATCAAGCATCTCTTCCTTACCACTAGTAATCCAACCTCTCGCCGCCCTCAAGATCATGCCCTTCATGCATCTCTCTGACCCTCTCATCCCGACTCTCAACCAGATCCTCTCCAGCCTGATCCAACGTGGGCTGATTCAACAGCTTCTCAAATCCCAGCGTTTTAGCAGCAAATTCAAAGATCATCCTTTCCACTTCAGACGCATGGTGCGTGAGTCCATGGTCATCCCCGGGGAGCAGCTTCAACTCCCTGGGCCCCTTATTCCCATACTCCTTGTACAGAGTCTCCGAGCATGCCGCCGAAAGCACCATATCATCGGTCCCGTGCAGCAAGAGCACCGGTCGCGGACTCAGTTTTCTGATCCCGGATGTCTGCGCCGTCTGCGACGCAACGGTAGCCACGCCGCGGACACGCTCGGGCTCCTGAGCCGCAACGGTGAAGCAGGGACTCCCGCCGAAGGACCAGCCGACGAGGACGAAGCTCGATGAATTGAAGTGCTCCCGCAGGTAGGTGAACGAGGCGACGATGTCGGCGGCGCAGTACTCCGTCCTCGCTGGATGGCGGTAGTCGAGTCGGATGCAGGGGATGCCAAGTAGTAGGGCGAGTTTATCCGCCAGAGAAGGATAGATACCTACACAGTACAGCGCAGTTAATTGCCGATCTTCCGTAGAACAAAGTACTACGTATCAAACATCGTGGCAATGGGTTCCTAGAGATAAGATACCGGCGGGCCCACTGACTCCTCCACCCGCACCGCTGACCAATACGACTGCCGACCCCTTGGACTCGACGACGCTGTAGCTGCGAGGTTCGTGTAGAATGGCCGGTGCGTCATGATCGAGCGGATCGTTGACGTGAATGTTGACATGTCTCGCGATCGAGGGTTTGATAGCCCTCTTCTCGACTTTGGGTGGGTGAACCGGTCCCAGGCTATGCAGAGTATGGGGCTGAACTGCAGTCATGGTTGTTTGAGAAACTCCTATGTATCGCCGCAGATTTGGTAGTGAAGAATGCAAGTGATATTGAAGAGAGAACCTCATGCAGTAAGGCATACTTTTATTCGTCTAAAGGCATTTCAAGGCCATGCCATTTATGTATGAGTAGCTCTCCTGCTAGTATTGGGGCGGTTTGATATCAGACTGACGGACATGACGCAAGAACTAAACAAGCTGCTTTAGCAGAGAGGCAACAGACACCGATCAGGATGTGGCAAGTCATAGCACGACTTGACAGTCGCCTTACCAGGGTTTGGTTAAAGTACCGGTGTTCGACCAAATCTACATGTTTGGGGCTAAGCCTATGGCTGTCTATTGAATTCTAGGAGCTACCAGGAAGAGTGGGAAGAAGAGTTGGCTTTGAACCATTTGTTTGATTTGGTAGAAGCACGAAACTTGAGCCTGTGCCTTTCATTGCAGCAGTACATGAGTAACCCATTGCCCGAAAACTATTGAATCCCAAAGAACCTTAACCCCAGGATTAACCGACCCCAAAAAGCCCATCAGATATAGCAAGCCATACATGAAGGAAGAAGGGGGAAAAGCTCATGCGGCATAAAAAAACCCTTGTTACATGATCCCAAATTGCGCCCAAAACTCCGGGTATCTCTTCCCAACCCCGAAATTGCATTTACCGCTCAATGAAAAGCCCTCAACTCGCGATTTTCTCCGTTTGCTGAAACTGTCGGACAGGTGAGACATCATTGAGGGGGGAAAGGCTCAAAGTAGGCATAGAAAAAACCCTCGTCTCGTAAAATTGCACCTATCTACCGGGTATATATTCGTAATGGCGTAGGTTTCGCGTCGTATATTCCGAGTCATGAAATCATACATTAGGTCGAGTAACGATGGATTGTCGATTGTTGTCGCTAACCATATAAACCTGCCTTTGCAATGGTGAAGACTGACAATGTTGGGGGATGATAATAGCACTCCGCTGGCAGGTTGTTGATCGTTTCGCTTTTTGACTGTTCTTCTGCAATTATGACAGCGAAGAAGCGGTGCATTCAATAATAGTGGCAGTGCCCTGCAGGCAGGCTGTTGATTGCTCGACACTCAGGCGGTTTTACTGCGCTTCCAACTGCGACAATGACGGCTGAATGCTTTGCGGATAATTTCGAACGGCTTTGGAAGCGGGCCGTTGTAGAATGGATCCTTTCTGAAGTCTTCTTCGGTAAATTTCTAACAGATCAATCAGTACTTTTAAAGTTTGATTACGAATAAGCATCGAGGCGACTTACCAGGCCTGGGAAGCGAACGAAATTGCCATAGTCGTTCATCATGTTGGTGCCCTCCTCGTACTCGTAGGTTCGTCCTTCCTTGTCTGTAGTTCCAGGAGGATAGAATGCGACTCCATCCAAGGGGCGATGGCTGTTGAGACAATCGGCGATCTTGTCCTTTGGCGTCGCTTTGAGAGCCTCCTCGGTGGATTTTTCGAGAGCTGCAATCGGGCTGGTTTTGGCGTCGTGATTTCTTTCCGCGTAGACGGCGTCGTATGGGCTCTCATGGTGGTAATGGAAGACACCCGCAGTGTCCAGGCGATCAATGACATCTGGATTGACAAGAAGCGATCCGCGTGGGTAACTGGCGCGATTGCGGTTGCCTTGAGCGTACCTATGGTGATACGTTGGAAGGTTACGTCTTCTCCTTGGCTCTACTGGCTGGTGTTCGAGTTCACCAGACCAGTAGACCGAAGGCAGAGAAGACGAGCGTTGAGAACTGAGAGAGTTGAGAGTCGAAGTGGACGAAGAGGGAGAAGGAGTAGGAGAAGGAGTAGGAGAAGGAGAGATGTAGCGATGGTAGGGGTTGTTGCTACCCAAACCCCTGGCCATATCGACGTTCACGGGATAGTGATGAGGCTGATTCTGGGGTTGGTGAGGAGGATACGAAGCCATATACATGGTGTCGCCGGAAGACGCCATATTTGTTTGACTTTGAGGGAGACGATAGAGAAGTGCTCAGGAAAAGAAATCTTCTCTGGCTATTAATCTCTGGAATTTCCTGGCTTGGACAGAGACGCAGGTGTCTAATAGTACCTGTGCTCCTGTGCACTATTGAATGTAATCTTACCGATACTTTCTGTTGATGTGGGGCTGACGGTCCGATTGGGGTCTGAAAATGTGATCGAGCGAAATAGCGGTGTTTCGAAGCAAAGAGAAGATGATTATTGGCAATTGTTAGCTCAAAAGTTGAGGCACAAGAAGCACGTTCGAGGAAAGGATTAGAGACACAGAAAGAGTACGTAGAAGATGTAGAAAAGGGCGAAAAGACTTTCTACACTCTACGAAGTGTACGACCAAGAGTGACGTGACTGACTTGCGTACATGCCCAAGGGTCCTGGGGCTTATCGATAAGAGGCCCACCCCTCCCTCTTGGGCTTAGTGTTCAGGGATTATACCTTATTTAGTCTAGTGTATGGGTCTTGCCGAATGACTAGACCCATTCGGTTGCATCGGCCGCGGGACTCGATGATGAAACTGATGATCAACCACGAGAACCCGCGCAAAATTCGCCTCAAAAGGCCTTCCGACGCTCCCGTCGATCCATGGATTTCGATGAAATTACGTTCGAGTGCCTGAATATGACTCAATGATCTCCTGTCGAAGATCATGTTCTAGGTTGGCTGTCAGAATCTCATAGAACGAGTCCTATGACGTTGCGTGGTCGTATGAGAAATCTCACAGATGACAGGCACAGGCACAAGATTTTGTCTGTACCCTACAATCTGTTCTTCTCATTCGGCTTAAATAAGGCATTAAGCAGTCAATGAGGGAAATATGCATTGCTAATATTAATCTCAAGGACTTCATTTGTTAGATTTATTGCAAAGATTAAGCTTCTTGTTAGTCTGAACGTAGCGTCAGCGCTTAAGAGTGCACTACTAACTAGTAAGGCTTGTTGTATCTACGGAGTAGGCAAAGTGCAGATAGACTAAGTCGAAACGGAAAGCAGAGCGACTTGGACAGAGAGCACTCACCCATGAATCTTACGGTTACCTGGGTTCTAGATAAAGTTTATTATCAGGCCTATTTGAAAGATGTGGTCTAGCCTCCAGAGACTTGCGGCCAAAAGAGCGTCATGGATTGTGGAAAAATCTGCAACGTTTCGACTTCAATGCTACCCATTACCCCACACTTCTATGACAGGGGCTCACTCGTTCTAGAACAACATTCATCACAGGGCATCAGGTCACTTAAATATGAACACCCATCAAGCAGTATTACAACGCTTGCTCGCTGTATAATCTGTAGACAGGAAGTGCACGTCTAACTATAGTCTCAGAGCATGAATCCATGACCCTTCAATTATGTATTCTCCTACTCCAAATGCGAGGCTTTTTTTCCCTCTCTCTTTTTGTGTAATCGTGGACTCATTTGTGGTTTTTCCACACTTCGACTTGATACATCATACACCACCCTTGATAACAATCTACTTTGGCAAAATAAGCATAGAGACCATATTCAGAAACAATTGACAACATATGATGGGAGAATAAAACCGACTGTGTTGGAAGGAGAAGCTGACACCGCGGAAAAATCATGTTGACGAGAGCATTCTTACCGAGTGAGAAACAGTAATACCATTACAGTAATTTGAAACCTGCTCTTTCTTCAAACCGGTCTTCTTGGCCTCAACCCATACCCAGTGCCGCAATGGCTTTGGTGCAATACTCTGATACAGAGTCGGATACAGAAGAGAGTGAGGAGAAATTACCCAGACCAGCCAAGAAACCCCGTCGCAACAGTTCTATCGTCGATGATCGAGTGCCATCTCTACCCCCACTACCGCCTGCATTTCATGATCTGTATGCCTCGAGCACTCGCGTGAGTGTAAGAGACGACCCCAGTCTTCACGGAGGCCGTAAGCGTGTCATTCCCCATGTTGAAGGGAACTGGCCTACCCATATATACCTAGAGTGTGAGTTTCATGCCTAGAATCTACGGAAGGTGACTGAATTGGACAGGGTATCCGTCGAAAGGAGAACTCACTGTCTTAGATGGTATCTTATCACAAGCCGAAGTCAAGTTAGGAGGGCACGCAAGAGAAATTCATAGCTTATTAAGAAGTGATCTTGGTGTCCAGCTTCCGCTTCATATCAGTCTCTCCAGACCAGTGGTTCTTCGCACTGAACAGAGGCAGCCTTTCATGGATATGTTTCAAAGGGCTCTTCAAGATTCTATAGTCCCTGCGTGAGTATTTCATGCTTCTCTTATAGACGGTCAGGTTGTTAACAGACCACCCAGATTCTCTATCAACCCTTATAGCCTCGACTGGGTTTCCAACTACGAAAAGACGCGGTGGTTCCTCGTCCTACGGGTGACAAAGCCCGCTAATGATAACTTGAACCGTCTCCTCGCCTTGGCAAACCGCTCCTTAGCTCACTTTGACCAACCACCGCTGTATGCAGATAGGTCGACTGAGCCAATTCACATGCATGGACGACTTGAAAGCATCAAACCAGATACACAGCCCGAAGACCTTTCTCACTGTTTCCATGTCTCCCTCGCCTGGAGCTTGACAGAACCAACGCCGGAGCAGAAGAAGGAAATTGAGGCTATGGATCTTCGCGGCTTACGAAGTCTGATCATTCACTTTGACTGTGTAAAGGCCAAAATTGGGAACACTATCTCGAGCATACCACTTTCGAATGTGTGAACGATACGCTCGAAGCGTAAATTGGTGAGGATTGAATAATATATGCTTGGCCTGCCTTTTTAGAGAAAAAGTAATACCGTTCCTCAATTAGTAGTCCCTTGGTCTTCCATAACTGTTATACGATATCAACTTCAAAGCTTATAGCAAACAGCACCGAAAGAACCTACCTTACTACAGAGTACGCCTTGCGAGCCCTAAACTGTGTATGGCGGTCTAGATATGGGCAAGGTACCTGAGGCACCAGGCCCTGTACCGCGTAGTACGATACCGTAATTATACTAACCTAAGTCGCGTAACCATCTTCCACTGATGCTAACACGTCACCCCGCGCTTATCCTTCTTCCACACTCAACTCCTGAAAATCAAGAGGTCTGCATGTGCACACCTCCACCATGATGTCGAGTCTACAGATACCGTCCATCACAATAGTGAGTTCGCCCTAAGTTGATGATATCCATGCTAGAAACTAATGGTCTCCCTAATCCCAGGAAGATTTGCAGGCCTTCCAAGCGAAGCATTTCCCCAGTAGTCAACAAATCACATCGCTCGACTACACCTATAGCGAGACTGTAGATGAAGAGGTTGATTATGATGACGGTCTCGGCTACTACCCAGATGGCGTGAAGCGTACTCTCACGGACGAGCAGATCCGAATTTTCAGACACAGTGAAATCCACTCACTACTTCGCGAGAAGCAACTACGAGAGGAGGAGCTGGCTGAAGAGGCCCGTGAGTTAACGCCTGTGAGGCAGGTTTCTGGGGGTGTTGCTGCTGAAGGTCAAGAAGATACGCCCTCTGGCATTCCGGACGGTCAACAGGAGAAGATGCCTGAGGCGAAAGAGGGCACTGGCTTGGAGCCAAATGAGGCGCAGGATTCGTCGATAATGAAGCGGTCAGAAGAGGCAAGCTTACGAGGGGGACTTGATCACGATGGAGATACTACAGCACAGTGGGAAGCACATGCGCGTGGCTCGCACTTTGCTGGACGCAGAATCATATCCTACGATGATTGAGAACGCCTTGCGTGGGTAAACAGTCATATGACATTCTGCAACGGCTTGCTTTCGACCTTGACATTCCTCATGCCAGTTTTGTTCGTCATCGCCGCTCAGCGTATACATTCAATGGAATTTGGCGACTGTGATTCGATAAATTCACGTGAGTGCCCCTGTTTATGCATACTCGCTTTCCTTTCTATGATGAAACCTATGTATCAGTCATCCTTAGTCGGATTGTCATACCATCTTCGGGTGTGTAAGACTCTGACGACTTTAATCTTCTCTCTGACATTGCTATTCTCGCGGCCGATTCTCTCTTTGATGTTGTTGTTAAGAACTGTCACACTAATTGACCGAGTCATTTAGAATTTGG
Source organism: Aspergillus thermomutatus (assembly GCF_002237265.1). Taxonomy (NCBI): domain Eukaryota; kingdom Fungi; phylum Ascomycota; class Eurotiomycetes; order Eurotiales; family Aspergillaceae; genus Aspergillus; species Aspergillus thermomutatus. The sequence continues at coordinate 12,026 of NW_020798122.1, read as the reverse complement.
CTGAACGTTTGGGGAGCAGAAGCCGAATATCGGCAAGCAATCCCTTCCTCGAATCTACCCAATCAGCGGAAATGTTCAGGAGAGCTACAAAGAGCTTGCAATGATCCGAGTGTTCATCCGGCAGGCAGCTATACATTACTACCTAGGCACTGGTTGGATTTGCTGTCCACGCCGAGGAATACTAAATTTCGCAGGCAACAGACAAGGCTGGGCACGTCGTCGTGGTTGAAAGACGCAATAATGGCTGGACCAGACTTGAGCTGCCGTTTCATCGCTGGACGAGGTCATAGCCGACGCCAGAGAGGCTCTTGGTGCTGTTTGCCAAGGTACAAACTGATAATAGAATTGTGGGTAATGTACTTGTCCTTCAGGCAGGCACGACGAACTTGCGGCAGTAAATAATGATCCTTTGGGGACATATGTGGTGAAATTGGATCTGCTGCATGCGATTCTGGCGCACCGTGGGCCGGATAGATCAGAAGGTTGCATAATGGTGATACATATAACAGCCTATATAGCACCACGAACACTCTGCCGAGCTGGGCGCGGTCTGGACCCAGCTCAGATACTACCCACTGATCCAGTCAGTGGTGATTGAGTGGGTGGACATAAACAAAAAAAATGTTATGATGGGAACATATCGACAAAAAGTAATGGGACGACCCGGGATCGAACCGGGGACCTTCAGATTGCCTAAGCTGACGAAGTGGACTTCAGTCTGACGCTCTCCCAACTGAGCCATCGTCCCATTAGATGAAGTAAGCTTGGGCTATTTATAACTATGATCTAATAGCTCGATGCCTTAATCCTCCATTGGGAAGACGCTCGTTTCTATTCAAACAAGCATGATGACTTAGTAATCAGTCGGCACAGTGAACCATGTGTGTTCTCATTCATGGTTTATTTACCTCTCGTACAGGTGATCTTGAAATATATTTATCTCTAGACCCAAGCGTCTGCCCTTGTATGTGTGTCTGGTTGTTAGTTGCAGTTGCAGGATATATAGAGTAATAGCATGCATGAGTAGTAGTCTGCAGTACATCGGCTTAATAGTATATAGCTTAGGGTTCATGCTATTTATCCACTAGGCTGTTTATCTCATTATCCTGTCCAGACCACTGGGGTTTTAGTCATGTTGACTGCATATTTCATTGCTCGCGTAGACAATGCTGCGCAATATATATAGACCCGTCCTTCTAACCCAGCAGCATATATAACCAGCAATAGCTTATGAAGACTGAGACGTCACACCCTGACAATTAACCAATGCTCATATTAGATGCCTGATAAATAAATAGCAGCACCACACCAATCAGAACAATGCTCGCACACAGCAAACAGAGAGATTCACCAGTCACCACTCCTTCGGGCTCAGACTCGGCTTCAGCAGGTTGACAAAAGTCTAGACCCAGCTGAATTCACTTGGACACACCACCTACCACGGAAACCCCAAGCAGATAGAGGAAGAGATTGACATAGGTATAACCCAAACATTTCAAATGCTCATCACCCCACACAGAAAATACAAAGATAGTTTTCTTTTTCTTTATGTATTCAAAAACCATAACCCAAACTTATCAATTGGGACGATGGCTCAGTTGGGAGAGCGTCAGACTGAAGATAACTTCAGCAACCAGATAATCTGAAGGTCCCCGGTTCGATCCCGGGTCGTCCCATTACTTTTTGTTTTTACCCGCTCCCATGGTCATTTTATACCCCATGCAGACCGAGCACTCATCTTCCCTGGCTCCAAAATCAGTCCAATAATCTTTTTTTTTTTCTTGCTGCCGTCTCAGGATACCTCATTTGTCCATAGAACACTAAGTTCCGCCTCTTACTCATCTATTGGGACGATGGCTCAGTTGGGAGAGCGTCAGACTGAAGTTAACTTCGTCAGCTTAGGCAAATCTGAAGGTCCCCGGTTCGATCCCGGGTCGTCCCATTCCTTTTTGATTTTTGCATTGCTCTCGGCATATCTTGCCTGCACATTTGGGGAGTTAAATCATTGTTGCAGCCGTCATTTCACGCTATTGCTTGCTCTCTCCAACCTGCTGAGGGTAGACAGTGAAGAGTATGCTTGCTGACTGGGCAGTCCTCCTAGTTTCCATCTGCCTTGCTCGAGAACGCACATGTCTCGCAGCACTCAATCCTACTTTGACTTGATTGACGGCATGGCGCGGAGTTTCAGTGTTATCTCCTTCTGAGAAGGATAGACTAGATCATATTTTGGAAGGGGTGAGTGAGATGGAGACATTGGAGAGGATGGGTAGTTGGAACAAATAAATGTAGTGTATGCATCACCATTGCTCCACAATGCGCAATTGCCTTTGTGCTACATAGTTATTATGCAGCATGTAGTATGCGAGCTATATGGTGTATCACTCAGTAGTGTATTTTTTCTCTTTTTTTGGTAACTTTTGCTAAGGCAACTTTTCTCAGTTGATCAGTGGGTCAGCTTGTCGTCAGATTTATCAGCCATGGTTACTGTATCATGGACACTTTTACTTATTCCGAACATGAAGGGTAATTGTAAGTTTTCCTGATTTCGACCCCAATCTCATTTCCTTGTGAGCGGCACGATTTATTTCTCCAGCTTGAGTGACCTCTGCCTTGGGGAGCAGAGCCCAGAATATCCCAATCCCGACCAATAATCCAACCATGATCGGCTGCATGACCTGTACCCCTGCCTTTGAGGCGATTGCTCCAGTCATGAAGGGGAATGCAGCCGATCCAGCTTGTCCCAAGCTGGCTGTAAAGCCTATAAACATGAAAAATCAGCACCACGGATTCAAAAGCAGCGAAGAGGAAATATTCGGCGAGATCGAGATGACCTACCTAAGGCGCCGATATGAAGGTCCTGTGGAATGACTTTCGTTAGGACGTATAGTCCGACAGGGTAGAATGGGCCGATGAAAAACCCTTTGATCATGTCAGCCACCGTCTCAATGATGACGGAACCAGTCGACTCGTAAGAGCTACCCACCCAGAAGACAAACGGTGACTGCGTTTGCGATAATGTTCGGTATCAGCCAGAACATGACCTGTAACGCTATGGCGAGCGCGATATAGACAAACACCATCCGACGCTCACCGAGTTTGTGTGTGATGTCTGCGAGAAGGACTCGTCCGAGGGTGAACCCGGTCCAGAACCCGGAGGCCACATAGCCTACTCTCTTGGGATCTCCGTGTCTGACAGAGACGAGGAATTGGACCAGCCAGCCTGGGTGCTCTAATATTAGTCTTCTACAAGCAGACGGTGATGACAAATCAGCTACACACCTCCCGAAGCTACTTCAGCACCGACGTATAGGAAGAAGAAGCCATTGAAGATCCAGACCACTTTATTGGTTAGGGTGGCCTTCATTTCAGCACTCGCCGTGTCTTTGGCATTGGACACATTTGGCCTAAATAGACCCTTCCGAAACGTCCAAGCCAGGAGGACGATGTTGAGTATCCCCAAAACAAACGTCGTGAGGTAGTAATAGTGCCAGTACGGTGTTCGAGAGGCGATTGTATTAGCGATCAGCGGCGCGATAATCGTGCCGACTCCATAAATAGCATGGAGAATGCCGAGCCATCGATGGGCGTTCTTGACCGTGATCGTGAAGGTATTCGCTTGTGCATCTTGAAAAGCGACACCCATGCCGGTGAAGAAGAAAGCAGTCATGAACAGAGGATATGGAGGTTTCCAGAACATGAGCGCGTACCCGAAGCACTGGACCGTGGCTCCGACAACCAGTGTCCCGCCGCTTCCCAGTCTCGAGCAGACGTGGATGTTGGCGAAAGATGCCACTAGCCATCCGGCGAAATTGACCAGATAGACCATGGACACTTTCAGCAGGCCAATATCATATGCGGGCTGAATATATGGAATGAGCACACCGGTGGCAGCGTCTGTATATTGAGATTAGACCGTATCCTTCTCACGCACCAGACGTGAGCAACGACGTACCGTTCAAACCGGCCATCATCACCGCATAATTGGTGCTGATCACTCTGCCGACTACCTGGCTAGCATCTTTCTGAGTGAAGAAAGAAGAATCCTTCGAGGACGAGTTTTCCACATCCTGTGAGCTGCTGTCATTCTGGGTTTCCGTGTCCATGGTCTACTGAAGGTTCTAGCCTGCAATGGCGTCGCGAGAGGGTTCACGGCCATTGCTGGCAGTACTGACGATTAAATATGCATGGTCAGTCGGTGTCGCTCCTCGTGCCCCTCTCACCTGAGTCATTATGGTTACTATTACTGTTAGGTTATCGCGGCTATATCGCCTAGGTAAGCCAGCCAAGCAAGTCGGACATGCGGCCGACACTCCGCGTACCAATTTTTGAGAGGGAAAGAAATTGGATGCGGTGCAGTTTGCCCAAACTCTGCACGGAAATCCTGTCCTATGTTGAACGATTCATTTCTCAAGTTCTTTCTGAGTGACTGTGTGGGCATGCTTGAAATTGACTGAAAAACTGCAATTGTCCGTCACGGGGATGTATGGAGTCAGGATGTGATAAGTGACAACCCCGCAAACGCTTTGATGTGTGGGGGGTCACGCATCAGCCCATTATGCAGGCGGTTGATGCATCAATTCAACACTCACCTTGAGAAAAGCCAGACCGTATCAGAGGAGTCATCACTGTGTCATCGTCGCTTCTGTGACACATAAGCACTCGAAGCACCTGGATCATTCTGGATTCCGATTTTCGTCGATTGACACTCTTGATGCGTCTGAAGACGTAAATAGAGGTAAGTATTGACTTTGTGGTCTGTTCGCAACAGTCTTGGGTATCTCTTTCTTCGACAATGCGTGTTCAGAATATGACGACCCCAGATGGTGCTTTGTGAGCAGCAAAGGCTGATGCCAGACTACGGCGTCGGACCCAAAGAACTCCTCGAAATGATCAAGCAGTTGCAAATCAAGATATAAATCTGTTGGTGTCCTCAATTGTGAGGTGCAACATACAAATGCTCCAGAGTCAATAATTCGACAACAAGAGGATGATCAAGATCAAGGTCCTTGAGTCAGTGTGAGGCTATGTTCGCATAGGATAAACCGCAGTCCCTCTGCACGAAGACCTGGGGTCTTCGTCTGCCATAGTTTCCGCAGCACATCGTAGACTGAGTCCGTCAATGACCAGTTTTGAGAAATGAAAAGGGGATGACCAGACGTGTCACTTGGATAGTCTTGAGACCGTTGGCTCAAACACAGACCTTGCTCACAACTATTCCAGTCATATCGAGATCCCCATGAATCATGCACACAAGTAAGTGTGGAAGTTCCCAACCTGATCTAGATAGTCCAACCGAAACCGGATGATCATCGCCGAAACGTAAAGAGCCGTGAACAACCGAACCCGAGCTGTCAGATTCTCATCCGAGGCTTGTCTCGCTCACCTCCTACGCGGGATGGTTGATGTTCGCCGAACTGACGGCAATTTCAGAAACTACCTCGTCGAGGATAGTCAGGTAAACGTCTATCTTCTCCACTCGAGAATCCGAGTCAATACGCAGTAACTGAGGGAGAATCTCCACACTCGTGCTTCGAGATGCTGAGGGCGATGATCTCACACCATTCGGCCAGGTGGGGGTTGATATCTATTTAGTAATGACTATTACAATGTCCATTCAAATTGCTGTTGCGTGGTTGCCAGAGAGTGGATTGACTCCATTTTCTCCAGAGACTCCAGGTCCCCTCCTCGCACTATCGGAAAATGGAAGCAGTGGGACCATCGAAATCGGGAAATGATGTCTGGAGAATGGACAAAACTGGGGTTCTGGATCCGGGGTCCGGGGTTGACATTTAGATTCTAGACACGGGTTAGGGAGAATTCATGTCAATTCCGACCAGAATATCCGTCTGTAGCCATATATTTGATCGACGCATTGCATGAATCTGCGGTAGGTCGTATCCGAAGTCCTGGTAAATCGTGTAGATTACCCGATTGAACAGGCCAATTCGACTTGTCGAGTTCGTTATTCGACCACTGTGCCTTTAGAGCAATTCCAATTCCGTTTGAAGCCACCCGGTGTACTCCGTAATCTGCCCATAGTAGATAGCTCTTCATCCCTCTTCATCACAAGCAGAAATGGATGATGATGGATGACTAAGGCGTAACCTAAATCTCTAGCGCCCTACGGCAGATCTGCATTGGGCTGCATAAATCCAAGAGGTCATTCATTCATTCATTGATTCTGCAGGAATACTGTGCTGGCAGATCTGAATGGATGCTGATTAATTGGAGTCCTGATAGTCAAAATGACTCAATAATTCAAAAAAATTCCGACTGTACAGTGACTCGCGTAGACTCCGGTGTGTCGGAAGAGGAAAAGGCTTAAGTAAGAACAGCCATAACTAGTTAACTAGTTAGCTGCCATTACTTAATCAAGATGCTGGGCATAATGTCCTGTCCTGTCCTGTCCTGATCGGCGCTGGCTGCAGTTAGACCCTGACAACGAAGACGCGAGCAGTTCATTCGACTGCTGCTTCCTCTAGTGTCATTCTTATCTCCAACCTAGATCCTATCCATCGGTAACCGATCTCTGACTTCTTCAGTTTTTATTGATTCTTTCCGTGTGTAAAGCTCTCGCAACTTCTAATCCTGTGCCTTGAGAGCTCTCTTCCTGCAGAGTGCAACTGCAGACCGACATCGGATAGCCTCGTGTTTTATTTTTCATCTTCCCCAGGTCCACAGCGGATCTTTTTCGCGGTCTTCTGGGTTTGACGCCCCCGTTGCGAACAGTTTTTGTTACGTTCCTAATCCATGATTCGTTCTGCTCGGTCCGTGTGGGATCTCTGCCGGCCCACTGCAACCACGCGATCTTCGCCGGTGGCGGGCAAGGCTCAAGCATCATGGAATGGAACATGGAAACCTGCGGTTCCACTCCCGTCGAACGGCCTGAGTTAGAGTCAGAGTCAGAGTTTCAGTCTGGCCAGCAGGGACGAGATGAATTTATAACATCCGAGGCGAGACGGAATCTACGTCGTCGCGTATTTGTCTCTTTATCTTCCTAGCTCCTCCGTTCTTTTCCCCGTCGAAACTTCCTCTCAACAGGTTGTTCTTTGTACAGTCGTTCCTTCAACTCGAACCATTGGAGGACTAGAGTGTTTCTATTCTTTCATATTCCGTTGCAAGATTTTACCACTTGTTGTTTCGGGTTGAGGAAGAAGCTGTTGTTCATTCATCAGGTCAGGGAAAAAAACCGGCCATCATGACTCAGATCGTCGATGTTCCTCCTGTATCCGACCTGGAGAACCCACAAGAGAAGGGCATTGCTAGCGATGATGTATCTATGGCGGAGGATGAGAAGAAGTATGACACCACACCTGCCTACAGGCAGGATGCTTTTGGCGATGAGTCGAATGCGGAGGTGAAGTATAAGGTCATGGAGTGGTGGTACGTATTGATATTCTGTCTGCTCGATTGTTAGGATGACTATCATCTGACACCTCTCCATTCATAGGCAATGTGGTTTGCTGATGGTTGCCGAAACTGTGTCTCTGGGCGTTCTGTCGCTGCCTGCTGCTGTCGCCGGTCTGGGCCTGATTTCGTACGTTGACCACGTTTTGAGCTTCCGATTCGATCCATCGCTGATTTTGCCCTAGTTCTATCATTCTTCTGGTTAGTCTGGGTATTGTATCTAGCTACACGGGGTACGTGATCGGGCAGTTCAAATTTCGTTACACTCATATTAGTAACATGAGTGATGCGGGCGAGGTGCTCTTTGGCAGTTGGGGTCGTGAGATTCTTGGAGCAGCCCAGCTGCTATTCCTGGTCTTCGTCATGGCTAGTCATCTTCTCACCTTTGTGATTGCCATGAATACGATCACGAACCACGGTACCTGCTCAATTGTTTTTGGTGTGGTGGGCATGGTTGTTTCGTTCATCCTGTCCTTGCCTCGGACACTGGCGAAGATGTCCTGGCTCTCTCTAGTTTGTAAGATGACCTCCTGTCTGCCTCCGAATCTGGTTGCTAACCTTCAATCTAGCTTTTACCAGTATCATTTCCGCGGTGATTATTTGCATCATCGGCGTAGGCATCAAGCACTCCGGTGAAAAGGTCATGGCGACTGTCGACACGGACTTGGTCCATGGGTTCTCCGCCGTCACTAACATCGTCTTTGCTTTCTGTGAGTTTCCTTTTCGGACCTTAATCTTTAAATTCCACCCGACTAACCGACTCGCAGCCGGACACGCCGCCTACTTCGGTCTCATGGCCGAATTGAAAGATCCCCGCGACTACCCGAAGGCCCTGATGCTGCTGCAGAGCGTCGATATTTGCCTTTATATCCTCGCCGCCATCGTCATCTACGTCTACGGCGGCGCAAACGTGTCTTCACCCGCCCTTGGTTCGGCCAGCTCCGTGGTCTCCAAGGTAGCCTACGGCATTGCTTTGCCTACTGTACGTCCACACAAGCATTTGAAAACAGACCCCAGTGCTAATCCTGCTCAGATTATCATCGCAGGCGTCATTAACGGCCACATCGCTTTCAAATACGTCTACATCCGCATCTTCGCCGGCACAGACCGCATGCATAAGCGCGACTGGGTCGCCGTCAGCTCCTGGGTCGGCATCGCCCTCTCCCTCTGGATCGTCGCCTGGATCATCGCTGAAGCCATTCCCGTCTTCAGCAATCTGTTGAGTTTAATCGTAAGCCTCTTCCCCTCCTTTCGCCCTTAACCGCAATTGCTGACCCATTCATCTTTAGACTGCCCTCTTCGCCTCTTGGTTCACCTACGGCCTCAGTGGTATCTTCTGGCTCCACCTCAACTGGGGCAAGTGGTCGTCCTCCCCGCGCAAAATGTTCCTGACAGTCGTCAATCTCTTCTGCGTGGCCTTTGGCGCTGTGCTCTGTGGTCTGGGATTGTACGTGTCCGGAAAGGCAATCCATGATAACCCCAGCAGCGCGAGCTTCTCGTGCGCGAACAATGCTTAGTCTTTTATTTGCGGCATTTCTTGCATTGCATGGCGTCCTGGTTTTTGGTTGGGTGTATATATGAGCTTTGGGCTTGGGTCTGTGGGCAGTGGCATCGGCTGCCTTGTATATATCGATTCTTACGATGTCTATAGACATGAGATACCTCTTTGTTTCTGCAGATATTCTTTCCTATTCCTCGTAGTAAGAGTTGTCAGTAATCGTACCGAGTACATTTGCTCCCGCCCGCAGGCCGAGAACCGAAGATTAAAGATAATGTAACATCAGATATCAACATGCTTGAACGCTCAAGTAATGCTAGATATGCCCCCATGGCCATTCGCCAGACCTGATATCCCGTTAACACCGACCTATTTAACACCATCGATACCTGAAATACTGAAACAACAATGGAAGAGCGACGACCGGTATGGAACAAGGGCAGTTCACCCGCGACTCTCCCTTCTCATCCGTCTCCGCTTCCTGCGGCAAGAATCGATCGCCTCAGGCGTCAGGATATCCGCGGGCGGCTGGAAGTCGCGCACCTCCATCTTGGGGATGGGGTGGCCGAAGGCCAAGCGGACGCGGCCCTTGCGATGCGGCGAGAGCGCGGCCTCGCGCAGATGTGGCTTTGCGTAGAATGAGGCGAAGGGTTTATCGGGAGGGGCAGGGGTTGCTGGTTTTGCGAGAGCGGGAGCGGGAGCGTGCGGTGCGGTGGAGGACTTGTTGTTGTTGCCGGATGATTTGCGGCGTCGTGGGGACTCTGTCGATGGTTTGGTCCGTTTGCCGGCCGTCGCGGACCGGGCTTCCTGCTGGAGTTGGTGCGCTGCCCAGGCGTCCACGTCGCTTGGGTCCGGGGTTTCGCCGTCGCTTGGGGCGTCGGAGGAGGCTGTGCCGTTGGTGGTTGGTTTCTCGGATGTGATATCTGGGGTTCGATCGCTGAGTTTCCGCTTCCGGGAGGTGGTGGTGCGGTCTTTGTTTGTGGGGACGTTGGATGGCGATATCTCGGCACGGAGCGAGGACTTGTCCTTCTCGAGCTTCCGGCGTTTCTCCTCTTCTTTCCAGATCTGGAATTTTCCGATTAGGGTTGAGATCTCTTTCATGAAATAGTCGCGTTTGGGTTCGTAGAGTTTTTTCTCGTGCTCGTGGACACCAGTGATACCCATCACACGGAGCCAGTCCTGACCTTTGAGCTCGTCTAATAGACGCTCCAGCTGCATCTTCTCATGCTGGGCGCGTTCGCGCTCAATGTTTCGGAGCTGCTTCTCCTGCCGCTCCATTCTCCGGTGGGCGCGGAAATAGTATTCTTCATTGAGAGGGTCTTCCTCAGTGACATTTCCGGACGCGGCGGCTGAGCTCGGCTCCGGCTCCGGCTCCGGCAAACATACCTTTTCGCAGTCATGGAGCTGCAACAGAGGGTTTCCAAATGGGGACTCGGAGTCGGAAGCAGAGGATTGTATGGTGGTAAGAGGCTCGGTCAGGTCATCAATCAACTTGACCGTGGTATTCTCGGTCAGTAGTTCCGCGGTCTTCGGAGGTTCCAAACTCAGAATCTGTTCATAGTTCCAGAAATACGATGCCAGTTCGCTCCGCAACCGCGAATTGCTGTCCTTGGAACGAAGCGACCGGCGCTGTTCCGGTGCGGCTGGACTGTGATCGGAGGGTTCCTGCTTTTGCCGCGATTGCGTTTCTGTCTGAGGATTGCTTGAGTTGGGTTTTCGCCGACTGCTCGTCTGTCCAGGAGGCTTCTGCGCATCCGCGTCTGATGCGACAGATTGCTGCGGGCGAGAATGGCGTGTAGAACGGGTGGTAGAGGTTGGAGTGGACGTAGTAGGTGTCTTGCGAGGCGGCGCATTGGTCTTGATAGGGCCAGGAGAGATGATATCTAAGGGATCTGGCGATTCGCGACCACCACCACGCATATACAGCGCGGCAGAAGCTGAAAACGGAGTGCGATGGCGGTCATTGGGTTGTCCCGTAGTGTGCGGGGCGCCAGGAAGCGAAACATGGGCGGAGTTGGACGACGAGGAGGAGGATGAGGAGGATGCGCCGTCGCCGACAGCGGAGAGAGGAAGTGGTCGGCGCGTAGATGAGTGCGGCGGCGGCGGCGGAGGGAGAGGAGAGTGAGTAGCGTGTCGCACGATCTGAGGAGTTTTGGATGACGGGGGAACATGATGACTGGAGTTTTCGATAGTAGTATCAAGTAAGTCGGGAGAGCTCTTACGACGGCGGGACGAAGGTGGCTGACGACGGTGTTGCTGTTGCTGCTGCTGTTGCTGCTGAAGCCGAGGCCTCTTTGCAGGGGGAGGAGAAGATGGCAGAGTGTCGTCGTGGTTATCCTGATCCTCGTCATCATGACCAGCGACATTGTCATCCCGTCGCACTGAGAAGCGCAGGGACGACCTCGATCGGACCGCCATGATGATCTGATTGCAGCAGCAGCAGACGACTCGTCATGCGATGAGGAGATGATGCTGATGGAGGACTCGATACGAGATGGGATGAAACTGGAGAGGAGGGTATATATAGGTACATGCTGTAAGGACTTGTGTGATCGTGTCTCAATTCATCTTGTGTTGCTCAATTGATTGTCTCTATTGACATTGTATCTGGTGGTGAAAGGTGAATCAACCCATTCTTCTGCTTCGTCGCCCTGTCCTCGTCGTCTTCTGCGGTCGCGTTCTTTTTTTTTTCGGAGTCGACATTAATTACAGGGATGATGTATGACTCAATACAGTATATGTGGAGTAAAAGCTCACAATGTGGTGGGAAGTGGTGTATTATTGTGTCAGCAGAATACAGGATTATCCTCATTCCTCAATCACCATTGTCATCCCCAGTGAATATGTGCATTGAAAAACAATAAGACATTGTATTTTCGAATCAGGTTCTTCAGATGAATGAGAATTATATGCCATTGTCAGTATGTGATCATCCACAAAGAAAATTCTCGTTGATAGCATTAAAGTGGTCATATGGAAATGCGGGGATACCTGTGAGAGAATCGGGAAGCGCCAAGTGTCCAATTAGGATGGCTCAGGGGCCAACTATATATAGGCTGACTAAGTCGGGACGCTAAACCTAAACGGGATGGAATCCTGACACCCCCCCTCGGACCGACTA